>NC_057804.1:590969308-590989407 GCF_018294505.1 Triticum aestivum | reverse complement strand
GGATCCATACCTGGCCAAACATCGCCGGCCCGACACGGCCTGACCTGGCCCATCGTAATCGTGCCTGGCCCGGCACGGCCTGCCAGGGCACGATTACTATACGGGTCGTGTCGTGCCGGCCCACGTGTTGCGCCCCCAGGCCCAGGCACGGCCCAGTTAGTAAACGGGCCGGCACGTTGGCCCGTTTAGCACACTGGGCCACAGATTTTTAGCTTGTTATTTGACGCACTTAGTGTTTTTTAGCCTATTTTTACATGTTGGGCCATATATATATTTATAAAAAAATAAAAAAACGTAATCGGGTTGTGCCGTGCCGGCCCGCATGCCCAGCCTCCAGGCCCGCACGGCCCAGGGCGTGCCGCGTGCCTGGCCCGGCCTGTTTAGCCCGTGTCGTGCTTGGCCCAAGGCGGGCTGTGCCGGCGTGCTCAGGGGCCAGCCTGAAAAAACCGACCCATTTGGCCAGCTATAATTGGATCGGGACCGATCCCATCGACCCCCGGTGCCATTGCCGGATTGCCCCCTCGCCGGATGCCAAACTCCCCCACCGGCCTGCCTCCTCCTCCCCGCCGGTCTGCCTCCTTCGACACCGTCGTCCCCATCGACCACCTCGACCCCCGCTGCCCTTTTCCCTACCGGCCCAGTGAGCACGCGCCCCTCCCTCCTCTCTCTGCCGTGCCGCGCGCCCACTCTGCCATGGCCGCGCCCTCTCCGCCGTGGCCGCGCCCTCTCCCCAGGCCTCCTCTTCTCTTCCCCGCATAACGCTGGTCATTGTCGTCGCGGACACCGCTCACCTCTGTACCGTGCTTACCCCGCCACAGCCCTCTGGTGCCTCGCGCCTGCCGTTGCCGGCCTGCACCCGCGGACCTCGCCCCTCCTCTGCTGGCCTCTGCCGCTCGCGCCCGTCGCGGAAAGCGTGCCGCACGAACCTGTGCTCCTCTCCGGTGACCACCTCCGCCTGCCGTGGCCCGCCGGAGGACCTCGTCGTGGTCACGGCCACAACGCCCTGTGCCCCAGCTTCATCGCCGAACCACCGCTCCCGCCCGCGCGCCACTGGCCGCACCGGCTTGCCCCACTGTCGGTGCGCCGACGGCCTCGTCCCGCCCTATGGACGAGTACTCGCTCAGGTGCGCCCGCACCCGCTAGCGACCAAACCCGCCAAGGCCCCTAGGGCCAATGACATGTGGGGCCGAGCCCAGAACATTTTTTCTTAAAGAAAACAAAAGGAATTGAAAATAAGTAAAATTAATTAATTAAAGAATTAATTAACTTCATTAATCATGATTAAGTTAACCTAATCACTAGTTAACTTCACTAAACCCTGATTAGCCTGTTCAGTCAATCACATGCGGACCCCACACGTCAGTTTGACCCAGTCAACACCCTGTTGACTGCTGACGTCATGCTGACATCATGATGACGTCATCAGACACTATTCTGGATAATGTTAGAATTAAATAGATAAATAAATTTAGAAAATGATTAAAACTTTAGAAAAACATAGAAAATAAACCGTAACTCACATGAAAATGTTTTCTACAGGAAAGTTGCTCAGAACGACAAGACGAATCCGAATACACAGCCCGTTCGTCCGCCACGCGTCCCTAGAATAGTGAACCTGCAACATTTCACCTCCGATTCATATGTCTGAAAACGCGAAACACCGGGGATACTTTCCCGGATGTTTCCCCCTTTCGTCGGTATCACCTCCTACCGCGTTAGGGCACACCTGGCACCGTTACTTGTCTTGTCATGCATCGATATGCATATGTTTGCATTATATTTATTGTTTCTTCCCCCTCTCCTCTCGTTAGACACCGAGACCGACGCTGCTGTTGCCCAGTTCAACTACGGAGTTGACGAACCCTCCTTCTTGCTAGAGTAACCAGGAAAGCCCCCCCTTGATCACCAGATATCGTCTATTCTCCTATGTACTGCTTGCATTAGAGTAGTGTAGCATGTTACTGCTTTCCGTTAATCCTATTCCGTTGCATAGCCTGTCATTGTT
The DNA here is from genome assembly GCF_018294505.1 of Triticum aestivum. Lineage (NCBI taxonomy): Eukaryota > Viridiplantae > Streptophyta > Magnoliopsida > Poales > Poaceae > Triticum > Triticum aestivum. The sequence goes on along the minus strand of NC_057804.1, from coordinate 590,987,402 downwards.
GCTACAGTCGTTGATACCTTACCTGCAATCCTAAATGCTTAGTATAGGATGCTAGTTTATCATCATTGGCCCTACATTCATGTCAGTCTGCCTTGCTATACTATCGGGCCGTGATCACTCGGGAGGTGATCACGGGTATATACTATACATATATACATACTATACAGATGCTGACTAAAGTCGGGTCGGCTCGTTGAGTACCTGCAAGTGATTCGGATATGGGGCCTGGAAGGACAGGTTGCTCCATCCCGGTAGAGGTGGGCATGGGTTCTCGACGGCCCCCGACTGTTACTTTGTGGCGGAGCGACAGGGCAGGTTGAGACCACCTAGGTGAGAGGTGGGCCTGGCCCTAGTCGGTGTTCGCAGTTATTTCATAATAACACGCTTAACGAGATCTTGGTATTTGATCTGAGTCTGGCCACTGGCCTATATGCACTAACCAACTACGCGGGAACAGTTATGGGCACTCGACGTTGTGGTATCAGCCGAAGCCTTCTTGACGTCAGCGACTGAGCGGCGCGTGCCGGATTGGACTGGAACGCCTCCTCTTATATTAGGGAGGCTAGGTCTGCTTCCAGCCGCCCTCGCAACATGCAGGTGTGAAATGGGTGATGGGCCCAGACCCCTGCACCATAGGAGTTAGACCGGCGTGCTGACCTCTCTGTTGTGCCTAGGTGGCGCTGCGACGTGTTGATCTTCTGAGGCCGGGTATGACCCAGGAAAGTGTGTCCGGCCAAAGGGGATCAAGCCTGTTGGGAAATGTGGTGCACCCCTGCAAGGAAGTTTATCTATTCGAATAGCCGTGTCCCTCGGTAAAAGGATGGCCCGGAGTTGTACCTTGACCTTATGATAAGTAGAACCGGATATTTAATAAAACACACGCAGACAAGTTCCAGAGACAACCCGGTGATCGCTTTCCCACAAGGCGACGAGGGGAGGATCGCCTGGTAGGATTATGCTATGCGATGCTACCTGGAGGACTTCAATCTACTCTCTTCTACATGCTTCAAGATGGAGGCTACCAGAAGCGTAGTCTTTGAACTAGCTATCCCCCTCTTGTTCTGGCATTCTGCAGTTCGTCCACTGATATGGCCTCCTTACACATATACCCATGCATATGTAGTGTAGCTCCTTGCTTGCGAGTACTTTGGATGAGTACTCACGGTTGCTTTTCTCCCTCTTTTCCCTCGTTTTCCTCTTCTTCTCGGATGCCACAACCAGACGTTGGAGCCCAAGATACACACGCCACCGTCGACGACGACTCCTACTACACTGGAGGTGCCTACCACTACGTGCATGCCGCCACCGATGACCAGGAGTAGTTTAGGAGGATCCCAGGCAGGAGGCCTGCGCCTCTTTTGATCTGTATCCCAGTTTGTGCTAGCCTTCTTAAGGCAAACTTGTTTAACTTATGTCTGTACTCAGATATTGTTTTTTTCACTGACTCGTTTATGATTGAGCACTTGTATTCGAGCCCTCGAGGCCCCTGGCTTGTAATATGATGCTTGTATGACTTATTTTACTTTTAGAGTTGTGTTGTGATATCTTCCCGTGAGTTCCTGATCTTGATCGTACACATTTGCGTGCATGGCCATGTTATTTTGAGAAGACATGATTGCTTTGTTGGTATGCTTGAAGTATTACAGTTTTTATGTCAATATTAAACTTTTGTTTTGAATCTTCTGGATCTGAACATTCATGCCACAATAAAGAAAATTACATGGATGAACATGTTAGGTAGCATTCCACATCAAAAATTCTATATTTATCATTTACCTACTCGAGGACGAGTAGGAATTAAGCTTGGGGATGCTTGATACGTCTTCAATGTATATATAATTTTTTATTGTTCCATGCTATTATATTATATCTTTTGGATGTTTTATATGCATTAATATGCAATTTTATATTATTTTTGGGACTAACCTATTAACCGAGAGCCTTGTGCGAGTTTCTATTTTTTTTACCTACTTTAGAGTTTTGCAGAAAAGGAATGCCAAACGGAGTCCAAACTGAATGAAACTTTCGCGATGATCTTTCTTGGACCAGAAGAAAACCAGGATACTTGGAAATGAAGTCGAAGATGCAATGAGGCGGCCACGAGGGGGGAGGGCATGCCCAGGGAGTAGGGCGTGCCCCCTACCTCATGGGACCCTCGTGGGTCTCCTGACCTAGCTCTTTCGCCATTATATACTCTTATACCATGAAAACATCAAGGGGAGCCACGAAACCACTTTTCCACCACCGCAACCTTCTGTACCCATGAGATCCCATCTTGGGACCTTTTTCCGCGTCCTGCCGGAGTGGTATTCAATCATGGAGGGCTTCTACATCAACACCATTGCCTCTCCTATGAAGCGTGAGTAGTTTACCACAGACCTACGGGTCCATAGCTAGTAGCTAGATGGCTTCTTCTCTCTCTTTGATTCTCAATACAAAGTTCTCCTCGATCCTCTTGGAGATCTATTCAATGTAACTCTGAAAGGATCAAGAAGAGGTGTCTAGAGGGGGGGGGTGATTAGACACTAAGTGACAAAAGTAGCATTTTTTAATTTCCTTAAGTTTGAGTGGAGTTTTGGCACAAGTTTAACATTCACAATACATAACAAGCAAGCATGCGAAGAGTATATCAGCAGCGCAAAGTAAAGCATGCAACTTGCAAGAATGTAAAGGGATGGGATTGGAGTGTGCAAATGCAATTTGGAGAAACGGAGATTTTTGAGACGTGGTTCCAATAGGTGGTGCTATCGTACATCCACGTTGATGGAGACTTCAACCCACAAAGCGTAACGGCTGCGCGAGTCCATGGAGGGCTCCACCCACGAAGGGTCCACGAAGAAGCAACCTTGTCTATCCCACCATGGTCGTCTCCCATGAAGGACTTGCCTCACTAGGGTAGATCTTCACGAAGTATGCGATCTCCTTGCCCTTACAAACTCCTTGTTTCAACTCCACAATCTTGTCAGAGGATCCCAAGTGACACCTAGCCAATCTAGGAGACACCACTCTCCAAGAAGTAACAAATGGTGTGTTGATGATGAACTCCTTGCTCTTGTGCTTCAAATGATAGTCTCCCAAACACTCAACTCTCTCTCACTGGATTTGGATTTGGTGGAAAGAAGATTTGAGTGGAAAGCAACTTGGGGAAGGCTAGGGATCAAGATTCTTTATGAACTTAATACTCTAGATGCATGTTCGATAGCGGTCGATGTGTGGAGTAATAGTAGTAGATCCAGAATCGTTACGGTCTACTTGACACGGACCCGATGCCTATGTTCATGATCATTTCCTTAGATATCATCATAACTTTGCACTCTTCTATCTATTGCCCGACAGTAATTTCTTCACCCACTGTAATATTTGCTATCTTGAGAGAAGCCACTAGCGAAACCTATGGCCCCCGGGTCTCTTCTCCATCATATAAGTTCTCTTTTACATTATACTAGTTTCTGATCTACTATTTTGCAATCTTTTACTTTCTGATCTATAAACCAACAATACCAAAAATATTTACTTTACCGTTTATCTATCTCTACCAGATCTCACTTTTGCAAGTAACCGTGAAGGGATTCACAACCCCTTTATTGCGTTGGGTGCAAGTTGTTGATTGTTTGTCTAGGTATTCAGTGACTTGTGCGTTGTCTCCTACTGGATTGATACCTTGGTTCTCAAATTGAGGGAAATACTTACTCTACTTTGCCACATCACCCTTTCCTCTTCAAGGGAAAAACCAATGCAAGATCAAGAGGTAGAAATCAATCCCTATGCATAGATTACCCCAATGTTATCTCAGGATTCCGCAAGTTGAGTGCCATAACATATATCAAGTGAATCAATACACTATAGCAGGATGCTACTAACACGACACTACGATCAGAGACCCTTCGAGAAACTGTGTGCGATGCAATAATCGCAAACGGTGTGTCAGAGAACCGTCAAAAATGTCCAAAAAGTTTGCGATGATGGATGCATCAAACACGGTTTAGATTTTAGTTGCGTGTGTGATGCAGGGCATATGGTTGATTCAGCAGAACAGTTTGCGACGAGGAAGAACAACAGAAACGGGCAACCATATCAACGTGTGTGCAATATATGGCATACAGTTCCCTCCGATGAACTGTGTGCTATTAGGGAATGCAACAGAAACGGTCATCCAGATCAAGGTGTGTGTGATATACGACATACGGTTCACTCGGACAAATTATTTTCGATTAGGCAAGAGAACAGAAATGGTTCATCTTAACAAAATGTGTGTGATATGCGGCATTTGTGATCAGCCAAAAGAACACAAACGACTTGCGTAAACCAGATGTGTGTGATACGCAGCAAACAACCCACTCGGATGAACTATTTGGGATGAAAAACTATAACACAGACGGTTACTATAGTAAGTTCGTGTGTGATTCTGTTCGTACGAAAAACTTTGAAAAAAATGCAAACTAGTTTCTTGCGGTGGCTAGGAGTATCGCACACGATGCATCTGCGAGTACTCGTGTGCGATGATTAGTAAGTTACACATAATGAACGGCCACAAGGGTGATATGCTGATCAAGGTGTCCGAGAAGACCGTCGCCGGAAGGCCGCCGACTCAGCTTTTTAGCCTATATTTTATTATAGTTGTATGCATAAGTAGGTCGTGAGTGTTTTGTGCCTTGCCACATGTGGCATTTTAAATTATCCTGAATATGTAAGACAATTATTAACCGTTGCCATTGTAAATTTTCCTCGACGGCGAGCAGAGCGCACGCAGGGACACCATGGACCCACAAAAAAGAAAAAAAAAGCAGGGACACCACGGCGAGCAACCACGTGGTCAACCTTTTGGCACCCCGTGGGAGACGCGATGACACATCCATAGGACACGATGGTGATATCATGATCGTGTGTGATAGTGGGCAGACACGTACACGTACATCCGAGAACAAGGGCTCACATTTCGGGCTTCCGATGCGTGGCATATGGTTGATCCAAAAGAACTGTTTGCAATGAGACAGAACAACAAAAACAGGGCTTTGTGGGCCCAGAGCCATCAATACATTTTGAATTTGTTTCTCCTCACATTGCAGATTACAATGCAATAAGTAATTGCAAATCTGTTCACAACTAATATGTGTTCACACCGATCAAACTAATATGTGTTCACACTTAGCACCGGGCTATAAAAGCTACCCACTCGAAAATTACTTCACAGTTCCTCTCCTCATCACCTACAAAACTGGTCTTTCCTGTCAAGTCGTTCCACCATGACTAGTAGGAGGAGTTTCGGGTGGGCATATAACCAGGCAGCAAAGACTAAGGCTGCAGAAGCACTAGAGAGGTCCTGCCGCGAAGCGGCAGCCGCAACAGAGATACCCCGGCTCGCCGCAGAGCCCTCGAACAAGCTCTCATGGGCACGCGAGGGCTCTCACAAGCGCACTCGCCGCGTCTACAATCGTGACGAGATGGTGTTGCTGAAGTCCTTGGCCGGCGATGACGACATTCTCGCTGGCCTCATTAAGCAGCATGAGATGGTCAACGACTTGAGATGAGCGATGCCTTGGTTGTCAAGGTGACCGGCCTCGTTGAGCAACTCATGGGTGATAATGCGAAGCCCCTCAAGGCGCTCACCAAGAAGGAGGAGGAGGCGGCCAGCTGGAAGATGCTGCATGAGCATAGCAGTGCCTCAGGGATGACGCTGACAGCGGTTGTCGAGGAACTGATGGGTGACTTGAGGAAGATCCAGATCGAGCGTGAGCGGGAGCTGGAGGAATCCGTGGCTGCTTTAAAGCAAAGTCGTGAGGAAATGAGGAAGGAGCTGGAGGATGTCATCGCCCAGCGATCCATTGAAGAGTAGATACAGTAGCGATCTAGATCATTGTCTATGATTTCCTTCTTATCTTGCCCCCGTGTCCTCCAAACTTTGCCGCATGTGGCATTTAAAATTATCCTAAATATGTAAGACAATTATTATCTACGCCATTGTAAATTTGTCGACGTACTATCTGTTGCCATTTTATTTTTCCTCGTATTATCCATTGCCCTATGTGGCAATTTAAATTAGGCTGGAATACGAGTTGAAACCACGAACAAAGCAAATGCTGCCATCGGATCACAACCAAACACCCTCCGTCCACCCCTAAAAAAACCTCCGTCCAGGCGCTTTAATTAACCCATTAATGGTGAAATTTTGAGCGAGGCATGCTGCGGCTGGTGCATTGAGGTCAAAGGGCTTGCTTCCCCGTGAGCATGGATGGCCTTGCTGCTCGCACGTGTCCCGTCGAGCCTGCGAGGTGGACAAGATGCACGCGTCCTGTCGAGCCTCTGTGGCGGACTGCTCGCACGTGTCCCGTCGAACCTATATGGCGGACTTCTGGCGCTCGTCCCGTCTAATCAAACAGTTGCATGCATGCCACTAAGCATGGTTAAATATTGACACAATACATATGATACAACCATTTGTGATATTAACGTTCAGCTTATTGTTTCAAAAAGGACTTCGTTGGCTACTAATGTGTGCGCCTCTTCTCAAACTGGACGATTTTTTTACCACGACATATATGTGCCATGTCATGAAACCATGTCAAGTTCATGTTTTTGGGTGAGTTTTTGATTTACTAGGATTTAAAAACCGGGATGCTCAATGTTTCAGGACGACGACAAATTTGTAATTCATTTACATTCCTTAAATGAGACCTAAACATGCACCCAATGACACATGTACAATTTCTCACCCATTTTGTGCTTGTAGTTCAAATTTGAATTATGGACTACATTTAATGCGTAGAAAACTTAATTAGTAATATATACAATGGCCAAGCAAACCCAAAACATGCACCCCAAGAACACATGTATGCTTTTTCTAGCCATTTTAGTGCACTGGAGCATGTATTTGTAGTTTGGATTTGAATTATGGACATTGAATGCCTAGAAAACTCAATTAATGAATAAAAAGGGTCAAACGAACCCTGAATAATTTTCAAAGTTCAGCGCGAATCTCCCGTTGTTCCGTACGTGTTGCGTGTAGAAAAAATATGAGGCTAGAAGAGGGAGCGATTATCGTTTGGCCCACAAGGGGACACGTTTCCCTATCAAAACCACGAGGGTTCTTGCGACAGGCTCCGGTTTGTAAGAGGTTTGTAATAAAGCTTGGCCCAAATTGGCAATGTTTTTACCATGACATATATATTCCATGACGTGACACCATGCCAACTTTAATGACTTTCTCGTGAGTTTTGTATTTATGAGGATTTAAAACCGAGATTCCAAATGTTTGAGGATGAGCCAAGACACCGGTCAGGTTGTAATTCATTCCCATTCCTTGCATGGGACTTAAACATGCACCCAAGGACACATGCATGTATAATTTTTCTAGCCATTTTGGTGAACTGGAGCATGTATTTGTACTTCAGATTTGAATTATGGATATTAAATGCCTAGGAAACTCAATTAGTGTATAAAAAGGCCAAACGAACCCTGAATAAGTTTAAATTTTGGCATGGATATCATGTCGTTCCATGTTGCCCGTAGAAGAAAATACAAGGCGAAAAGAGGGAGCGACTACATTTCGCCACAAGGGGAACACGTTTCCCTATCGGAACCATCAGGCTTCCTTGAGAGAAGCTCCGATTTTTCAGAGGTTTGTAATAAATCTTGGCCCAAATTGGCAATGTTTTTACCACGACATATCTGTGCCATGACGTGACACCATGCCAACTTTAGTGACTTTCTTGTGAGTTTTGGATTTATGAGGATTTAAAATCGAGATTCCAAATGTTTGAGGATGAGCCAAGACGCGGGTCAGGTTGTAATTCGTTCCCATTCCTTGCATGGGACCTAAACATGCACCCAAGGACACACGCATGTATATTTTTCTAGCCATTTTGGTGAACTGGAGCATGTATTTGCACTTTAGATTTTTATTGTGGACATTAAATGCCTAGGAAACTCAATTAGTGTATAAGAAGGCCAAACGAACCCTGAATAAGTTTAAATTTTGGCATGGATATCATGTTGTTCCATGTAGAAGAAAATACAAGGTGAAAAGAGGGAGCGACTACGTTTCGCCATAAGGGGAACACGTTTCCTTATCGGAACCATCAGACTTCCTTGAGAGAAGCTCCGGTTTGTCAGAGGTTTGTAATAAAGCTTGGCCCAAATTGGCAATGTTTTACCACGACATATATGTGCCATGACATGACACCATGCCACCTTTGATGACTTTCTGGTGAGTTTTGGATTTTTATGGGGATTTAAAACCCGAGATTCCAAATGTTTGAGGACGAGCCAGGATGCTGGTACGGTTGTAATTCGTTTCCATTCTTGGCATGGGACCTAATTAAACATGCACCCAAGGACACATGCATGTACAATTTTTTCTAGCCATTTTGGTGAACTTGAGCATCTGTTTGTAGTTCAGATTTGAATTATGGCCATTAAATGCCTAGGAAACTCAATTAGTGTATAAAAAGGCCAAACGAACCCTGAATAAGTTTAAATTTCAGCATGGATATCATGTAGTTCCATGTTGCCCATAGAAGAAAATACAAGGTGAAAAGAGGCCATGATTACGTTTCAACAACAAGGGGAACACGTTTCCCTATCGGAACCACGAGGGTTCTTACGACAGGCTCCGGTTTGTAAGAGGTTTGTAATAAAGCTTGGCACAAATTGGCAGTGTTTTTACCACGACATATATGTGCCATGACGTGACACCATGCCACCTTTGATGACTTTCTGGTGAGTTTTGGATTTTATGGGGATTTAAAACCTGAGATACCAAATGTTTGAGGACGAGCCAGGACGCCGATACGGTTGTAATTCGTTCCCATTCCTGGCATGGGATCTAATTAAACATGCACCCAAGGATAGATGCATGTATAGTTTTTCTAGCCATTTTGGTGAACTTGAGCATGTATTTGTAGTTCAGATTTGAATTATGAACATTAAATTTCTAGGAAACTCAATTAGTGTATAAAAAGGCCAAACGAACCCCGAATAAGTTTAAATTTCAGCATGGATAGCATGTAGTTCCATGTTGCCCGTAGAAGAAAATACAAGGCGGAAAGAGGCCGTGATTACATTTCGACAACAAGGGGAACACGTTTCCCTATCGGAACCACAATGCTTCTCGGTGAGAGAAGCTCCGATTTGTAAGAGGTTCGTAATAAAGTTTGGCCCAAATTGTACAATGTTTTTACCACGACATATATGTGCCATGACGTGACACCATGCCTTTGAAAGAGATTGTCCATTTTGCACATGAAGTGCATCCATTTTTTCCTTAACCCTCTCGACTTTTTAGAACATGCCATGCTGGTGAAATGATGATACTATGCTAACTTTTAACCGTTTTAGAGTTCATTTGAAGTGCGTTTCAATTTCAGGGTCATTTAGATCAAAAAAATAAGTAAATGCATGAAAAATACCAAATGAAGTCAGGAAGGGTTGAAAATTAATGATGTGGCTTTGAATGGTGCATGTTGAACACCGAAAAAGTTAGGAGTTCAAATAAGTTAAAAAAGTGAAATCCCTTTGCAACATATGATTTTTCGTTCGAAACCCTCATACTTCGAAAGAGATTGTCCATTTTGCACACGAAGTGCATCCAGTTTTTGCCGTAACCCTCTCAACTTTTTAGAACATGCTATGTGGGTGAAATGATCATACCATGCCAACTTTCAACCTTTTCAGAGTTCATTTGAGGTTTGTAATTAACCTTGGCCCAAATTGGACAATGTTTTACCATGACAAATATGCGCCATGACGTGACACCATGCCAACTTTCATGACGTGACACCATGCCAACTTTCATGTATAATTTTTCTAGCCATTTTGGTAAACTGGAGCATGTATTTGAAGTTCAGATTTGAATTATGGACATTAAATGCCTAGGAAACTCAACTACTGTATAAAAAGGCCAAACGAAAGTTGTGTGCCTACCAAACCGTGGCCGATGCCGCCCGTGATCTGAGTCGTGCGTTCTGATTGGCCAGAACCCAAACCCCACGAATCATACGTCTGTACCGTTGGATGCTCCCAGATCGAACGGCAGCCCTCAGCCCTTTCGACAACACATGCAGTACATGGGTAAGCACTGTGCGCATGCGTCGTCTAGCTCACGCTTCCTTCTCTTGTACGTTTCCTAAACTGGCTACCGTTTCCCGCCACTCCTCTCATCGGTTGCCCGCCTCTCCTCCCGTCGGTTTCCCGCTACCAGTGTCCGCGCTCATTGAAGCACTACTAGGAAAAGGCCTACTAATGGCGCACCGGTTTTGCCTACTAATGGCGCACTACCGGTGCGCCATTAGTAGCATGCCACTAGTATTTTTTTACTAATGGCGCACCACTGGTGCGCCATTAGTATCTGGTATACTAATGGCGCACCAAGCAGTGCGCCATTAGTATGTAACACCATGCGCCATTAGTATGCCTCCTGGGGGGCCATATGTAACCATGTGCTTTGTCATACTAATGGCGCACTCTGCCTTGATGCGCCATTAGTATCCTTTGGCATACTAATGGCGCACCTTGTGGTGATGCGCCATTAGTATGAATATTTGATTTTTTTTACTTTTCTGATTTTTGCACAGGTTACAAAATATATTATTGGACAGAATATAGACAACAGCACACAGCAACAGCAGATTCATCGAATACAATAGAAGATTAGTCTCCGAATACTATTCATCATATTAGTCTCCAAATTCAAAAGACTGAACAAAGATAAAACATTACAAGTCTCAAGACCGCGAGTATCGAGTTTGTCTTCACATTACAAGTCGACATTGATCATCTAAACTACCATCACATAAAAGAGAGCTGCGGTCATCACGATGAGCATCATCGCGATCAAACTGGTCTTCATCCGGTTCCTCCAACGCTCCCTCCTCTCTCCCGCTAGATAGTGGGAGTATCTAGATTCGGCCTCCGCCCTAGTGGTGTACCCTTTGTAACTGTTACCGCTGAAACAGTGAACCTGTCTCCGACACTCCTCCCAGTCATCGTAGACTCCGGGAACCTTACCCTTGTACACGACATATGACGACATCTCTATGCACAAGCCAAACAACAGACAACAGACAATACATAAGCAATATGTAAGTATGCAACGAAAGGATCGGAAGAGAAAAGCAAGACATTAATAGCATGATTCATGATCCTACTAATAAATAGCATCGATTACATCTAAGTTGAATGACTGTCCAAACCAAAGAGACATACGAATTCATTGTAGTTTAATTACAACATGAGCCAATCAATGTTTCAGAACTACACATCACTACTTTTGACTCGACTCATCAGACAGGAGCGTGGATGAAGCCGTCGTCTGTCGTGATGGTCATGAAATCGCGGTCGTTGTCACCCTGCATTTGTAGTGTTCCATCTATCTCATTGTTGGATGGTTGATATCTGAGGTAGAACTGCCCCGAGATATGAAGGACATCTTGATGGATGATGTCCGCAAACTCTGACTGGATGTGAAAGAATTCTTGTCTGAGGTCCGCGTCCTGGGTTGCCAACAACCTTGCAGCCCAATCTTTGAGACTATCTGGTAGCAGAAGGTGATGATGGTCCCTTACGATCGCCCGCATGTGATGGAGGGCGTAGTAGGCATCCTTCTGACCGCCAGGCGGCTGCTTGACGCAGCAGAAATTTGTATTGTGTGAGAAAGTGTGCTTGCCGTACTTACGAACTGCCTGGTGAAGGTGCTTCCAGATTTGGCATAGCCGGGGAGAACATCATCAAGAACTTTCTTGACATTTGTGTAGTATATCTTGGAGTTACGGTTCGGGTCGAAATACGTGGCCATGGAATATTTCGGGCTTAAGAGGATGAGTGTGCAATGTGTGTCACTGCACAGAACACGGAATGTTAGAAAAAAATGAACGATCGAAATCTAAGAAATCATATGTTACGGGGCGGTTAAGGGATGACTTACTCGGGAAAGTAAGCCACAAGGAAGTTATCCTTATCTGGGTTTGCCAGAATGATGCCTTCGAGGTGTGAACTCGCAACTTGGCGGTCCCCAGCGCTGCTCAAGTGCTTGGCACGCATGTAGAAGGGGTCGACTATCACGATGTCCGGGGTCTTGTCTCTAATGATCCACATCTCCATACTCAGCGAAAACAGCCGAATGAAGGTGTAGTGCAGCGGATGAAGGTTAAACATAGCAAAGATGTCATCAAACCACAGGACGATCGTACCCCTGATGTCGCCATCCACAAAGCCCTTTCCCTCTGGCACCTTGGCCACGAAAACTAGGTATGCCACATCATGCTCTCTGAGACGCCGCTTCTCCAAAGAAAGAACACTGTCGTGCAGACTCCGCATAGCACCGGTTGCAGCATTGAGCATATTTGGCGGTAGCATCACCCTACCCGCCACATGCACCCTCCTCGAGATATCCTTAGGTGAAGGTGGCCCATCCTGAGCATGGATCGAACTCGGTGCCGGCTGGCTCGCACCGGCGCCCTTGTTAGTCTTTCATTTCCGTCCCTTCTTCTTGATCTCCTGTAATGGGACCGAGTTCTGCTCACAGACCGGCTTCTTGAGCGTGTTGGGGCTGATAATATTTTGCACCTCAGCTATCTGAGGCTCGGTGAAGGCGGGAGCTGGGGGCGTCTCCTGAGAACCGAACGTCAGACGACGCCTGTTGCAATTGGATTTCTCCGTCGTACCAGCTAGATTGCGGTCGTCTTGGTTGGGTTCTTGAGAAAGAGGCCCGCAGAAATCGTCAGCGTACCCATGTTCGGAAAAGTACTTATCGACTTTGGTAACTGTACCGTCGTCGTTGTCATCGTCGTCCGGATCATGTGCCATAGGGATGTCCGTATCCTGTGCCATAGGGATGTCCGACACAGGGATGTCCGCCAGGTCCGGTAGCGTTGCAACGTTCTTGCCATGGCTTGGCGCCGGCACGGCTGGCGGTCTTGTCTGTGGGGTGGTGTCCCCCGCCCCCAAACAAATCTGGCTCTTCGGCCAAAGCAGGGGCCAGTTTACACAGGCGCTGAGGGTCATCTCATCTTCTTCGTCGTCCCCAGCGGGTCGAATCGGAGGTAATAGCTCGTCACAGCCTGGCAGCACCCGAACCACTTCAACCCTATACACTGTGGATGGCATCGGATCACCGTGGAACATGGGGTTGCCCGGTTGAACGATTCTTCCCTTGGCGACATCGACCAACTCGGCGCCCACGAAGTGCAGAAGAGTGCAAGGAACGTCGGCGGTGCCCTGCGAAAACATGTACAGGGCGTCAGGGATGCCCAGTCATAGGCAAGGAGATGAAGTCATCGGCCGAGAGGCTTAGTTACCGTGATGCCGTCGAGCTCGGCTAATGTCCAGGCACCGCCAACGGAGGGCGTGCAACTGACGGAGGGGGCGCTTGCTGGCGAGGTGCCAGCCGGCGTACACCCAGGTGCATTAAGCTCCAATGGCCGTGCCGGTGCCGGAGACACGAATACTGCCTCCACCGGAGACACCAATGCCGCCGCCGGAGACACCAATGGTGCCGCCTGCGCGCTGTGCGAGTTGTTGGCCGTGAAGTTGGGAACCGGGGGAGGCCCATGTTGGCCGCCCGCAATCCACGACGTCAGCCCATGAATCAACGTAGGCACCATGGCGTTAAGCTTCATTCCCAGTTGTTGTTCCACTTGCTCTTGGACAAGCTCCGGAATCCGTGCCACTTGTGCCTTGAGTGCTTCAACCTCGCGCGTCTGGCTTTCCGAGCTGGTCTTTTTCTCCTTCCGCACACCAGCGGTATAGTATGACCCCCATTTTGTGGACAAGCCTTTGTCGGCCACACGACCAGCTGACGTCGGCTTAGTGAGCTTATCCTTCTTTTTCATTACGTTCGACGCCCTATTTAAAGGGGTGTCGAAAGGGGAGCTCTGAGACGACCCCACGCTACTGCTTTCAGTTTCCTGCGGAAGGAACGTGAACCATTTAGAAATATTGGGGATTAATTAGAGTGCAACCATATGGAGCTAATTACGCGGGGGTGTATTCCTTACCAGAACAAGCTCAAGCGCCCTGGTCTTCGGATCCGTGGTAAGCTCCTTTGTTATCGGGTCCTCCTTGTACCAGGCCCTGACAAAGTTCCTGGTCTACTTGTCACCGCTATATTTCTCGAAGCGGGGCGGTAGGCCTTGCTCGGCACGCTCCGCGTCCTCCTTGTCCCATATAGGCTCCGCCACTCTGTAACCGCCGGGACCGAGTTTGTGTTCCCCTAAGTTCAACTCCCGCATTTCTTTCCCCCACTGACTTGATTCGGAGGTTGCGCTGCTCTCGCACTTGATCTTGAACTCCTTGTAGTCATCTTCGCTGATCGAAGGATTTTTCACCTTGATCTTCTCATAATTATCACCTTTATCAATCTTTCTCTTCACCGCGCTTCTCCAAGTAGACAGGGCCGTGCTCATCCTCGTGAGGGCGGCACTGTTCACTTTATTCCCTGAGAGGCGTGTGTTTTCAAATTCGGCGGGGAACTTGTATCGCTCGTGCAGCTTCGTGAAGAGGAGGTTGCGCAAATTGCCGTGGTCCTTATGCCTAAGGTTATCGGTGTTGATCGAGATGGTGCTCCGGAGAATGCACCTGAGCTGAAGCGAGTACCCCTTGACTATATGTTTGGGCTCCATTGGATGCCCGTCGGAGTCCACTTGAGTAAATTCCTCCTTGAGGGTGCGGAGCGCATTCGGGCGCCGGTCCTTCCTTTGCTTCTTCGGTTGGGTGCCATCTGTGTGTGCGCCGCCATCATCAGTGCTGGCATCCTCGCGGCACCATCAGTGGTGTCATCCCCGACGCCACTAGGGGTTGTGTAGTCAGGATCGGTGTCTTCCACGGCGTCCTCATAGTGGTGAGGTTGTTCCTCCATCTCCTGGGACAGCTCCCAGAATTGCTTGCCGCCCGAACCACCGGCCTCATCGTTGTGGGCCATGTTTCACTCTAAATAGGAAAAAAGTTTGGTCAAAAAGTTGGTTATTGTCAAGGAACAAGATCATGGTCTCATCATTTAGAGTTTGTCGACGCTGAGGAACCCTAAAAGCCTAAGCTTTCATCATTTAGGGTTTGTCGACGTCGAGGCACCCTAAAAGCCTAAGCGTACATCATTTAGGTTCTCATCGACACCGAGGCATCCGGGGCAGCCAAGTTAAGTTTTCATCATTTAGGGTTTATCGATGCCGAGGCACCCTAGGTTGGGCCTAATCACTTGGCACTAATCACTTGGCTCTATTGCCACCTATGTTGGGTTTATCATCTAGGGTTTGTTGATGCTAAGGAGATGTCTAAGTTGGGCCTAATCACTTGGCTCTATTGCCACCTATGGTTTAATGCAGCAAGAATAAAGGGGCAGCTGATCCTACTTAATTAAGTACTAAGATAACCCGACCCATGCATTAGTAGCAAGTACCCCATATGTCCTATTTTTAGCAAAGTCATGCTAAAATTCATGGAAAATTTCAGCATGACCTTTGCTGAAAATAGGACATATGGAGTACCCGAATTTGCGGGAACGGAAGTTAATCAGCATTCTGGTAAACTCAAGGGCCTCTCGGGGTACCTGCAAAATCATCACGACACGATGGTCGGAGACAAAACCAAGCAAACTAGCACCACAATGTGCCTCTACTTTCATATGGATGAAAAGGCCACAGACCATATGGTCCTCTGCTTTCACATGGACAAAAATCAGCTCAACTTATGTGAGCTTCCATTCCAGATCTAATAGCAGCAAGTTGTTCACTTGTAGCTCAACTTATGTGAGCTGCCTTCAAGAAAAGAAATCTGCAGTGGCACATCTGCTCTCTGAATACATTGGCAAGAAACAAAACAACACCTAGTACCATCCATCTGCTATGGCTGTATCATGCAGTTTAACTAAGCACTAACAGGTAATTATATAACAGAAAACTTGGCGCGTACATGTCACTTAGCTTGGGCAAGCAACATACCGCGTCCTCTTGGTTAGTCCAAACAAGCTGTATGCTGAGCCTCAAATCACCACCTGCACATTTTACAACACCCATGAAATGAAAAAATTTAAACATAATTGTCAACCAACAAAACCAAAACACAAACAGGACTTCAAATTTTCACGATCAGGAAGAAAAACAGGGTTTTCAACTACTATATTTAGTTTCATGGCATCAGTTGAACAGTTGAAAAAGAACAAGCTTCATTTAAATATCTTGCTGCTAACAAACATAACTAATGTCAGTACTCAAAAAATAGAGTGACCACACAGGGAACAAACAAACTATTCACTTTTAATTTCTTCAGAATTGGACCAGACAGAGAACAACTCCTTGGAAGCAAACTGAAACCATGCTGAAACTATACTGAAACCATGCTGAAACTTTACTGAAACTACTCCTTGCAAGCAAACTGAAACTACTCCTTGGAAGCAAATTGTCTTGGAAGGAGTATCGTGTGCACAAATCTACTCCAACTAGTTGCTTTCACTTAGAGATTGTTAGCACAAATAGCATGACTCATTCTTCAGACCGTTACAAATAGAAACAATGGCAACCAAGGTTAAAAACCAACAATCCTATATATTATTCTGAAACTTGATATATTGAAATCACTTAGCACTCTCTTTATGTGTTCATTCAACACTTAAAATTGAGGAAAATAATACCAACTAGGATCGGTATGACCTTTGTTTTTCATTTTCTGTATGATCAATTAAATCTTCTGCAAGCTTATATGAAAAGGTTCAGCAACTTGAAACGTAACTCTTGCTTGGTGTTCCAAATCATTTCATTTATATTTTAAATAACAGTAGGGATTATTTCATAATAGAATTTACCCCAAAAACAAATTCCTTTAATGCCATTTTCAAACTCTGAGTTGCCTGTGTTGCACTAAAACTAATTCAAATAATTTTTATAAAATTGCCACAAAAATTTTGGGAGACCCTATAATTCCTATAAATCATTTTTGAACAAAGAGGGTTGAGGCAACCACATACATAGCAAGGCAAGTTAGTAAGTAGTAGCAGGTGATTAGCTGAAAAACACACTATGGGTGCTTTGTAAGGATAACAAATGTAGCATGGTTTTAAATTGACAGAGGTGCATTGCACAGGCATAGAGAGGGATGTGGAAAGAAGGGGGGCGACTGACCTTGGTCGTCGGAGAGTAGTCGAGGATCCTATCGACGAGCTCCTACAACAACAAACAAATACCCGGTGAGCGAGCGAGCGAGCAGAGAAGGACCACAAGAGAACCTTGTGCAGCATGCATATGAGAAGCTGAATTAACTTGTGTGGCGATGCAATTTATAGGAATGAATTTAGGGGATCCTGTTGTTGTGGTGGGTAGAGTAGTTATTTGGGAAACATGAGTGGTGGATCCATCCATTGAATGGGTACTCTGCTAGTAGTAGTAGTAATCAACATGAGTGGATGATATATGATAGGTAGTATGAGAGGAGGGAGGTACCTGCTTCTTGCCGTGCTTGGGTAGGGAGAGGTGGATGAGCACGTCCTAGAGCTCCTTGATCCTGGAGTAGGTAAGCTTGTCCTGAAACCAACAACAACAACAAAAAGAAAGACCAACTCATGATTAGATTAGATTAGAGGGAACGGGTGGCAGCAGGACGCGCGGGACGCGGGCGGCTGTCTGAGGACAGGCAGCAGCGTAGCAGAGCAAGCAGCGTCAGCAGTGGCGGCAAAACAACAGAGCAGCGGCAGCAGAACCATCAGCGATGCGAGCAATAGGGGGAAGGGGCGGCCGATGGGGGCGACGGGTGCATGCGACAGAGGGGGGAACGGGTGGGAGTGGAGGACGCTCACCACAGGCAGGGCCGGAGGAGAGCTCGACGAGGCCGGGGTGACGAGATGTGGGCGGACGAACGAAGAAGGCAGCGACGGCGGCGGCTACGCGAGACCCCGGATCGAGCTGGTTCCCTGAACGGAAGAAGCTAAACACGGTGATCCTCCTGGACGTCTTCCCACGCGACAACGACGACGGTGGTCGCGGCAACGACGAGGGGGCCGCGGTCACCGCGCGATCTGATGAGTTCAAATCGAACTGCGGTGGCGGTGGCTTGCGGTGGTGAGGGGTGGAAGAGCTGCGGTGGTGATGGGTGGAGGAGCGCTGGATGTGGGGACGGG
>NC_057804.1:590955990-590968985 GCF_018294505.1 Triticum aestivum | reverse complement strand
CACCCAGGGGTGCGCCATTAGTAACTTTTATTTTTTTATTTTTTATTGATAAAAATTATTACACTATATACAGGAGATGAGTAGAGGAGGGAGGGAGGGTGCAAATCAAATCTAATTATTTATTGATAAAAATTATTTTTTATTTTTTTTTCATTTTTTATTGATAAAAATTACTTTTTATTTTTTATTTTTTTATTTTTTATTGATAAGAATTATTTTTTCTAATATTTTTTTAGAAAATGACAAATCAAATCTGAAAACATTTATGAATGTGAAAAAATATCATCAAATTTCTTATTTGAAATTATTTATGAATATTAAAAAATATCATCAAATTTGTTATTTGAAAATATTTGAAAAAATATCATAAAAATTTAAAAATATTAATGAGTTCACAAAATATTAACAAATTCAATACTTTTTGTGAGTTAGAAATTCAATACCATAATAAACATAATTCAATATTTATGAGGACTAGAACAGAAGAAATATCATTTCAAAATATCAAAATACAATCGAGAAATGAAGACTACGATTTAAATACAATCGATCTTAGCTAGCTCACAATCTTCTTGCCCTTCTTTTTCGCAAATGGAGTTCTTCTGTGGAACGGACGTCCTTTAGGTAGGGTGGTCCTGCTTCTTCTTGTGGTGTGTGCTGCTACTTCATCGTCGTCGTCATGTTCGATCTTCGGGTCACCGTACTTGTCAAAGTCTTGCTCATTGGCTACTCCATCCATTCCAAAGATCTTCCTTTTGCCTCTCCTCACGACAACACGACTGGGCTTTGACGGGTCGGTAATGAAGAAGCATTGGTCCACTTGGGAAGCCAGTACCCATGGCTCATTTTTCGCGGTGACCTTTGCGCCCGCGGTCTTGGATTTGGCTTCGGGTATAACCATGGTGGTGAAATACCGGTCTTCTTTTAGGACGCTCTTGGCCCATCTGACACAGAACATCGGGACCTTCTCTCCAGCGTAGCTCAGCTCCCAGATCTCCTCGATCCTTCTGTAGTATCTGTCCTTGTCGTTGCCGGTGTAGGATTCCATCGTTACCCTAGAGTTCTAATAACCATCGCTCTTCATGTCCTTGTTCTCGGTGTAGAATGTGTAGCCGTTGATATCGTACGCCTCATAGGTCATCAGGTTGTGCTCAGCGCCCTATGACAAGGCAAATATGAGTGGTTCTTCCGCGGAAGAATCCTCATGTAAAGGGTACGACAGAAGCTTCTGCTTGAACCAACGCGTGAAACATGAGTTGTGCTCTTTGATTATATCTCCGTCCGTCCTCTGTTGGCCTCGGTCATTGTACGTCTTCTCAATAAAGGTTTTGTGCTCTACCACTCAAGGATCGACCACGTCTATGTGTTGTAGCGCGACTAGGTTTGCTCTTTCAAAGTCGGCGAGTCGACCCTCGAAGTCAACATGCATTTCGCGGCGACCCTCACGGTGACCCCATCCAGGGAGCCTGTCGAGGTGCCTGTTGACGGGCAGACCAACGGGGTTCTCGATGCCTAGATAATTCGTGCAGTAGGAGATTCACTCTTCTGTCAGAAAGCCCCTGGCTATACTTCCCTCTAGACGTGACATGTTGCGAACATATCCTTTGATGACACCATTCATCCTTTTGAACGGCATCATGCTGTGCAGGAACGTCGGCCCGAGTTGGATGATATCCTCCACGATATGGACCAGCAGATGCACCATAACGTCGAAGAATGCGGGCGAGAAGTACATCTCAAGCTCGCATAGTATCACCATGATCTCTTCCTGTAGCCTTCTGAGTTGCCTCACGCCAATCGACTTCCGAGAGATGACGTCGAAAAAGTTGCATAGGCCAAATAGCGTTTCACGGACGTGCGCTTCCATGATCCCACGGATTGCAACTGGAAGTATCTGCGTCATCAGCACGTGACAGTCGTGAGACTTCATCCCGCTGAACTTCTGCTTCACTGGGTCTAGGTATCTGCTTATCTTCCCCGCGTAACCGTAAGGAAGTTTTACTCCTAGGAGGCAGATGAAAAACTGCTCGATCTCCTCCTGACTTAGAGTGAAGCACGCGGGAGGGTAATCATTTCCGGTCTTCTTGGCCTTTTTGCCTTTGCGATGACTTTCTGTGTCCTGCTTCGCCTCATCATCATCATCATCATCATCATTAGCGTGAAGCTCCTGCCTGATGCCCATTGATTTCAAGTCTGCCCTTGCTTTCGGCCCATCTTTGGTCCTCTCTGGCATGTTGAGCAGGGTACCAAGCAGACTCTCGCACACGTTCTTCGTGATATGCATGACATCAAGGCTGTGAGGCACACGGTGGATCTTCCAGTACGGCAAGTCCCAGAAAACAGACCTCATTTTCCATACCATCAGCAGCGGCTCTAGCGCCTTTCGTTTCTTTCCCGGCTCTGGCGCCTTTTGCTTCTTTCCCGGCAGTGGGCAGTCTTTCCAATTTTTCAACAGCTCATCTATTTCCTCGCCGCTCCTCGTACACGGGCGTTTTCGGGGTTCAGTTTCACCATCGAACATATCCTTGCATTTCCTCCATGGATCATCATCGCGAAGCCACCTTCGATGTCCCATGAACACGGTTTTTGAAGACCCAGGATCTCTATCTAGCTGGCGATACGTTGTGTCATCCATGCACCTTACGCATCCAGAAAATCCATGGACTACCTGCCCCGCGAGATATCCGTAACCGAGATAGTCGTGCACCGTCGTGAGCAGTGCAGCTCTCATAGGGAAATATTCTTTCTCTGCGGCGTCCCACGTATTGGCTGGCGTTTTCCACAGCGTGTCTAGCTCCTCCTTCAGCAGCCCCAGATACAGATTAATGTCGTTCCCTGGTTGTTTTGGCCCTTCAATTAGCATACTCATGTGAATGTACTTCCTCTTCATGCACAACCAGGGGGGAAGGTTGTACATCCACACAAACACAGGCCAGGTGCTATGTGTGCTTCTCTGGCTGCCAAACAGATTGACTCCATCGGTGCTCGCGCCCAGCACGATGTTCCTTGGATCCTTCCCAAATTCTGGGTATTCGAAGTTCAACGCTTGCCACTGGCTCGCATCCTTAGGGTGACTCAGCATCTTGTCTTTTTATTTATCTCCGGATCATTTCCGTCATCTTCCCGCTTCTTCTCCTCCCTATCCGCGTGCCAACGCAGGAGCTTTGCTACCTTAGGGTCCGCGAAATACCGCTGCAGACGAGGAGTGATCGGAAAGTACAACATCGATTTTCGAGGAGCTTTCTTCCTCTTCTTGTATCGAGTGACGCCACAAACCGGACATATGGTAGACTCCGCATGCTCGTCCTGATAAATGATGCAATTGTTCATGCAACATGGTATTACACGTGCGGTAAATCCAGAGGACACACGATTTTCTTCGCCTCCTCGAAACTGGTCGGGCACTTGTCCCCTTGGGAAGACGTTCGTGCCAGAATGACATGTTCTCGTTGAAGCATGGTCGGTCATTTTGTGTTTTACCTTCATCTCCAGAGCCATGAGCGTTACTTTCAGGCGGGTATCCTCGGGCCTACATCCTTCATACAATGGAGTAACCGCGTCTATCTCTAGCTGATCCAGCTTGGCTTTCTCTCGGGCGGCAGCTCTTGCGTTATCCGTCTGCTTGAGAAGCAACTCTTGAATATGAGGGTCCTACACCCAGCCTCCATCGTCGTCTGCTCCGGCATCTTCATCTTCATGATCATGCCCTTCGTCTTGATCTTCCTCATCATCATGTACGACGTCTTCTACATGATTACTGTGTACAGCATCACCGCCGTGATCATGTCCTGGAGATTCTTCATCTTCTCGCCCGACCTCGCCGCAGTGGTACTTGTCTTGTTTCCCTTCCTCATTTCTTGCCCGGCCCCCATGGACGACTTCATAGTCATCTTCATCACCTTGCCACCGATAGCCATCCATGAAACCACGCAAGAGCAGGTGGTCCCGCACCTTCCCGGAATCCGGGTCCGCAATAAGGCTCTTCAGCTTGCATCTTCGACACGGACATCTTATCTCCATCTCGTTCTTTTGAAGCATCTCGGCCTTTGCGGACCTCAAAAACCTATTCACGATGCCTTCGGTCATCGTGCGGACCATGGTGGCCTGCGGGGTAGAGCAAAACGATATTTTAGAACCAAGAAAAAATTTGGCATGACCTTCCCTAAAAATAGGACCAAAAAGAATGCATAGTGCCAAAATTCTCGCCGAAACGGAAATGAATCGACATTCTGGCAAAATATTGGCAACTATCGCATTTCAAATACCGGTACCTGCAAACACAAACATATATGCAACACCACACACACATGCAACACCACAAACATACATAGATCTAGCTAGGCCACAAAAAGTGCATGTGCACGTTGTTGGAGCGAGCTAGGGAGAAAAAAAGTAGATCTACATCATGAAGATAGCTTTCCCCTTACTTACCTATCAAAAAAAGGTAATTTCACCACTTAATTTTGATGAATCTATGGTGGAAATGAGGTGAGGAGGAGGAGGCAGCCGAAAGCTTGGAGAAGGAGGTGGAGGGAATGAAGTGGGGAAAGTGAGTGGGTAGGTATGTGGCTGTCCAAAATATCTTGTTGGGGTCCCAGGTTACTAATGGCGCACCACCAGCAAATGCGCCATTAGTAACCCTGGTTACTAATGGCGCACCTGCAGGTGGTGCGCCATTAGTAGTTTTGGAGAAAAGTAAAAAAAATATACTAATGGCGCACTGTGGGAAAGTTCGTCATTAGTAGTTTAAACTAGTAATGGCACACTGTGACACGGTGCGCCATTTGTAGTTTTGCAAAAAAGTAAAAAAATACTAATGGCGCACTGTCTGCCCGGTGCGCCATTACTAGTTAGAACTAGTAATGGCCCACTTCGACCTGATGCGCCATTAGTATGTATGGAAAAATGGAAAAAAATAATACTAGTGGCGCACCGAGTGTATGGTGCGCCATTAGTGTCTTCCACACTAATGGCGCATCACCAACCAGTGCGCCATTAGTATATAGTAGTGGCGCATTACTTACCTGGTGCTCCATTAGTATCAATCCTAACTATAGCCCTTTTCCTAGTGGTGAAGTCTACACAGTGATACACTAGCCATCGCACATAGTTTCTAAAAGAACAAATGTGCATGATAGGAGCGAGTAGCTCCCATAGGGTGATCAGCATGAGCAAAATGGTGCAGGTACTGGCTTAACCGTGTGCAATGCAAGTGCGAAGTAAAATCAGCACGACTGCGCAAGCGCGAGCAAATGGTGGAGGTACTGGTTTAACCGCGTGCGATGCAAGTGCGCGGTGAAATCACCACAACTGCACAAGCGCGAGCAAAATGGTGCAGGTACTGGCTTAACCATGTGCGATGCAAGTGTGCTAGGAAATCACCACGATTGCGCAAGCGCGAGCAAATGGTGGAGGTACTGGTTTAACCGTGTGCGATGCAAGTGCGCCGTAAAATCACCACGACTGCGCAAGCGACAGCAAAATGGTGCAGGTACCGTCTTAACCATGTCCGATGCAACTGCGCTATAAAATTACCACGACGGTGCAAGCTAAAGGCGGGTGAGTTTATTTAGAAATTAGGACGAACCGTGTGCGATAGACCAGCTAGCTAGACATATAAAAACAAACTACCCGCCTTGAGCGTTGCAAAAATCGGCGGTTCTGCCACTTTTTGTTATTATCATACACGCATATTCTTATTGGAACGTGCGCGATCTTGGCCACTCCCGCCCCACATCAATTCCTTTGACCAAATTATAGTAGCCTCCGTACTTCAACCGTCGCCCACAGTCCTCCGGCACCAACCTTATAGTAAAATTGAAGTAGCCGATGCATTTGAACCGTCACCCTCCCTCGTCCACCACCATCTCCGCCCACCACTAGTAAAAATTTCAGTAGTCGCGGCGTATCCTCAAACACCACAACCCCCACCACAGTCCCCCCGCCCCCTCCCCCCTAGAACCCTATCTCGCGGCCGCCGCCGGCGCTGCCGGTGCCGCCGCCAACCCATGCCGGTCTACCCGTTCCTCCTAGCTTATCTAATAAAGTTCAGGTTACCCAGCGATTCCCATACCGTCGCCCCACTCCCCTGAGTTTTTAGATGAGGCTTGCAGTGTCCATCCCCGCCAGATCCACATCCCCTGCGCCAGAATGTCGCAGCCTAAGCTCGACCATGTATCCCGGGGAGCCCGACGAGCGTTCGGCCAAGAAGTGGTTTATCATGGCCTCTCCGACGGACGTTGGCGAGGTGGTCGCCGTTTGCCCCAACCTGTCGATCCCGGAGCAACACATCACTGCAGAAGCCGGCGAAGGCGTTAACTATGTTGCCATGTAGAAGGCTTCATGTCAGCAGGCTTGCGTATTACTGTATCTCAGGAAAGCTCGCTACGGCATCAAGCTCGTCGACAGCGACGGCTTCAAGCGGGCCATGTCACAGGTTACGTGGTCCATCCCCAACCCCTCTGGTTCAACTGTCATCGATTTCTTCGACGATCCTGCGGCTGATCTCCTCCGCCAAGCGGTTAAGGATTTGCGATCCTTATACACCATCGAGCCCATTTTGTCATTTCTAAAGGACACGTTCTACGGCGGCGGCTTGGAATCCTCAATTGCCAAGTCAGATCTCATCAACCATGACCACGACCATGAGGAGGGCACCCACAAAGGTTCTTCCACCATGGGTCTGTGCTCTTCCAACGGGAAGGATCCCATCCATGAAATGTGAGTCAACATCCTATCAGCAAATCTTGCCTTTTCTAGCTTGCCAACCCATACCCTTTGTTGTAGCATTTGCCGTGCGGTGCTATAACTGTGTCTTGTTTAATTATTTCAGTTATGCAAAAATGTATTGTTCAATAGGGCTATGTGATGTTTAAGTATGAATTGTCCACTTCAGTTTGACGAATGGCTATATTTGGTTGTTTATAGTGAGTAGATGCCTTGTTTATCTGTGTTAGGTTGTTAGGTTGGTTGAAGTGAGCATTTTTCCAATTATTGAGCCGATGCCTTGTTTATATGTATTTTGTCTTAGTTTGGTTGCAGTGAGCATTTCTCCAGTTATCAAGCAGATGCCTTATTTATCTGTATTTGGTTGTTAGGTTGCTTTTTTTAGCATTTGTCCAGTTTGCAGATGCCTTGTTTATCTGTATTTCCTTGTTAGGTTGGTTCTAGTGAGCATTTGTCCAGTTTTCAAGCATATGCCATGTTTATCTATATTTGCTTGTTAGGTTGGTTCTAGTGAGACTCTGTTCATTTTTCAATGGCTATATTTGGTTGTTATACTGATCATTTATTCCTTGTTTATTTCAGTCATTCACAATGTGTTGTTCATTATGTGCAAGTCGGAACTGTGCCGCTCGACTGCATCAATACTAGTTTGAACGGTTATATTTGGTTCCAGTTATGCCTGGTGTAGTTAACACATGCCCTTTATTTCTGTTTTACGCATTTACCTAGTGATGTTTAAGCATTACCTAGTTCTATTCATTTTCAATAATACCTGTTTGAATTGCAATATTTGATGGTTGTTAAGCCTGCTATCGGTAACATTGCCTTCCATTTTATATATGCTTTAACGGCATGCTAAAACCAACACATTCAAGCTATCATTTGGAGATGATGTTGTTTACTTTTGCTATATTTGTTTAATGTTAAGGTTCTCGTACTTATCATGCCTTTCCACTACTTATGCAAGACAACAACGGGAGTGGCCACCATTTTCCGCCGAGGTTAGCTTCATCCCTCGCTTGTACTGCCCCGTCGTTCCATAATGTAGTGCATATAGATCCAGGCCTGGACACTTGTTAGCTTCTAATATTGACTTGTTGCTTGTAGGTACATTTGCCCTTGGCAAGGATCCACGCATCGACCCTTTTGGCGTATGGGGCAATGAGATATTCATGAACAAGCATCAAGTAAGGAAACTGATAAGGATTATTAGCAAAAAGATACGAATGGTGGCAAGCAATTTTTTTTTGCTTTATCCAACACAACAGTGAGTTGTAGGATGGTAACTACAAACTCTGTATCCTTCTCTTTTTACTGCCCATAATGAGTTGTTAGACAACAATGTCTGGATCTTTTTCGTTCGAAGTGGTTCCCGAAGCAGTTCACTCAAGATTACCTCGCAAAGTACATGATTGGTGGACACACAATGAAGGTTAAAGTATTTCATACAGACTACAATGAGCATCTAGAAGTTGTAATGAAGACAGTGAAGGATGTACGGGCAGCCATCACAAGGAGTTGGCCTAGAGTCGTGCGCGAATTACACATGGAGGAGGGCACAATATGGGCATTCCGCTTCAGCTTCTCCAGCAGCCAGAATGTCTTTCGCATCTCTCTTTACAATCTTTAGTACAACTGTGGTTCATCATTGTTTACTTGGTGCTTCTATAGTTCTTCAGTATATGCACCTGTGTATCAAATTATGCATTCGTGGTTGAACCTATATTTGTAATAAACCTGTTTGGATATGAAATAAGAGATTGCCTACTTTAAAATTCAAAAAGGTGATTTTTAAATTAGGGATTAATTAGGGATTATAGTGCACACGGTTTGCAAAAGCGAAACGTCTGCGATAGACGTGGAGATTAGACACGTTTCTACGATCCACTACGTGTGCGATCAATCTCCACCACACACACGATCAACCAGGAAAAAACATGTGCGATCAATCTCCACTGCACACACGATCAGCCAAGAAAAAACGTGTGCGATTAACAATAGCATCGCACATAGTTCTTTCTTATTAAATGTTTGCGATAGTCACCTTATAACACACGCTTCGAAATTATTGACTGTTTATGATGTCGTGTGCATCGCAAACGTATGGTACTTCTTGGATTAACTGTGTGGGTTGTACATACTAACGGAAACGTATTCCTTGGATGGACTATGTGGAATGTACGTACAAATGGAAACGTTTAGCGGGGGCTGACTGTGTGGGATGTACTTACGACCGAAAACGATTTTGCCTGTATAATTATTTTTTAGCACTATTGTACGTATAATCGTATTTGCTCGCTCGCGGGTCGCACACGACCTCATTTTGCCGAGCGTGTGTGCCAAGAGGGCATATCCCTGATGGTTTTCTGGGTCATGTGGGAAGGGCCCCCCTATCGCCCACACTAACTTGGCAACGGTTCTAAATGCCGTTGCGGAAAGGGGTTTAAAACCGTTTGTATAGCACCGACGCGTACCAGTGATATGATATCCCCATCGTCACCTCAAGTATTCATACCGCAAGGCATACATCATGTGTTCTCAGATCTGAACATTCAATCCAACAAGACAAAACTTCAAAGGGTAAAGATTCAA
This sequence comes from Triticum aestivum, assembly GCF_018294505.1. Lineage (NCBI taxonomy): Eukaryota > Viridiplantae > Streptophyta > Magnoliopsida > Poales > Poaceae > Triticum > Triticum aestivum. The sequence goes on along the minus strand of NC_057804.1, from coordinate 590,959,667 downwards.
TTCATCACAATAAGAGTAGAGAAGGGAGAAACATCATATGATCCATCTATGTTAACAAAGCCCATGATACATCAAGATCGTGACATCTCAAGACCACGAGAGAGAGAGAGAGAGATTAAACACATAGCTACTGGTACAAACCCTCAGCCCCGAGGGTGGACTATTCCCTCCTGATCGTGGTGGCCGCCGGGATGATGAAGATGGCCACCAGTGATGATCTCCCCCTTCGGTAGGGTGCCGGAATGGGCTCCCAATTGGTTTTCGGTGGCTACAGAGGCTTGCAGCGGTGGAACTTCCGATCTAGGTTCTCCGTGAGGGTTTTTCGAATATTTAAGAATTTATAGGGCGAAGAGGGGGTGCGGGAGGCCATCGAGGTGGGCATAATCCATTAGGGCGCGCCTGGGCCTAGGCACGCCCTGGTGGGTTGCCCCTTCTCGGGGCACCCCCCAGCTGCTGCTTTGGCCCATTTGTAGTCTTCTGGTCCATAAAAAATCCGGAAAAAGTTTCGCGGTGTTTGGACTCCATTTGATATTAATATCCTGCGATGTAAAAAACAAGCTCAAAACAGCAACTGGCATTGGGCGCTAGGTCAATAGGTTAGTCCCAAAAAATGATATAAAGTTGCTAAAAACGACTGTAAAACATCCAAGAATGATAATATAACAGCATTAATACTTCATAAATTATAGATACGTTGCAGACGTATCAGTATCACTTCCATACAGAGGAGCACCAGAATAGTCGACCTCATCCAAAACTATAAATACCAGAGTCTTCCCCAAAGGAGATAATAAAGTAGATTACTACGGAAGGGTAGGAAAAATATACGAGCTTACATTCAAACATGGCCGTGAACCCCTAAGCCTCACTGTGTTCAAATGCCGATGGTACGACCCCAAAAAGGGTCTGAGACGTACGCCTTAGGTTGGTTTAGTTGAAGTTAAACCATCAATCGTGTATGTCGGAGCTGATCTCTTTATCACGGCTACTCAGGCCACACAAGTATATTATCTGCCTTACCCATGACAGAAATAGTACCTAAAAGGTTGGGAAGTTGTGTTCAAGGTGTCGCCACATGGTAAGCTACCAGACCCGAACGTTGATGATTACTACAACAAAAAACCCATGACATACGAGGGAGTGTTCTTTCAAGAGCAACATGATGACGTGGCCCGAAAAAAGGACGATGATGACTTGGGTTATGTTGACCTGGACCCAAACGATGACGATGCACAGATTGATGGTGAGGCAATTGTGAATCAAAGAGACATAATGATGCTTGAAAAGCTAAATGAAGACGTTGATGATGAGGAAGATCCTCCACCTCCGTCAGACAACGAAGAAGATATGCGTGATAGTGATGATGAGACCGATCGACAAATAGATTACAATAGTGATTATTCATATGGGTTCTAGAAAATGTAAGTTCTTTTAATGATGATTTAGGTAGATTACAATACTATGCTTAATGTGCTCTTCTGTTATTAATGTTCTTTTTTGTATGCTTAATGTGCTCTTCTATTATTAATGTTCTTTTCTATATGCTTAATGTGCTCTTCTGTTATTAATGTTCTTTTGTGTATGCTTGTTTATTTGATATCCTTATTGATTGTTTATTCTCTTCTCAATGCAGGTTTGCTAATCATGGGCAAGTCCAGCGGCACTGGTTTCCTCAGCAAATTCAAAGGACTTACTCGGAGTGGACGAGTCCACAAGGTTCCCCCCAATTACGCGAGGATGACACCTCACAGGGCGGTCGAGGGTTGGGGGAGGAGACCCTAGAGGAGGAGGGGTTGGGGAGAGAGCCCCTAGAGGAGGAGGAAGTGGGGGGAGAGGTACCCGGGTAAAAAAACTCCAGACCGTGTCCGAAAGAGAGGGGTCTTCTTTGATGCCCCCCTATACTGAGCCACCTTCTGAGTCTGAGGAGGAGGAGGGCGAGGAGGAGGGGGACGAGGAGGGTGGTGGAGGTGAGGGTGACGCCGAGTTGTGGGGTGACTTACCGTTGGGTGGTTCAAAGGGGTGGCTACGTGCTATTGCAGAACTACCTACACCACCTTCTATCAAGGTGAACAAGTGGCTCATTGAACCCGTGGGGACAGAGTAAGTGCCTCTCAATCATATTTTGAACACATGACAACATTTTCTTATTGTACACATGCTAATTCCTTGATTCTTTTGTAGGAACTAGATCCTTCATGGAAAGGGTCGTAAACCGAACGGACTTATCATTGTCCTGTTGAAGGAGTTTTGCTGGGCCTATTCTGCCAGCAGCCAAACAGGGATGCAGAGCTGCGGGTTTTGGCCACGAGCTGGGCCCGGTACGAGGGTTCTGGCCACGCGGAGTACAGGACGGACGCTAAGGTCGTGATCACCAAATTTTGGGTGAGTTCTCTTCTGAAACACTTGTCTTCAGTTTTTTTTATAGTTTATCCTTGAATCACTCAACTCATGCCTTATTTGCTTCTAGTTTTATGCATGATTGCAGCAATTCTATAGAGTTCTTGACGAGCACAAGGCTAGAGCCGACGTGGTCTTGCTGGCGGCTACGAAGAAGAAAGCTCGTCAATTGCAGTACGAGGTGCGCTGGGTTGCCGTCTCACACTACTACCACACCTACCTTCATCAGAAGATGAGAAAAATTGAAGTGCAGAAGCAACGACTTACCTTGAATAGGGAGAAGTACATGAAGGTAGGTATTACACACTTTTCATTCCAACGTATAAGCAGTCAATTTAATTGTTTCGTGCTCACATGTCATGCTTCCATTATTTAGGTTATTCCTCCTTGGTGCTTTGGAAAAGGATGAGGGATGGGCGAGTTTGGTGGATAGGTGGCTCGGCGATGATGCAGAGTTTGCTGCCAAGAGCAGCAAGAACCGGGCTAAACATGGAAAAGACGGGACACGCGGCCAAGGAAACATGAACCACTGGGGCTTCAAGGCCATGAAGGTATATCTGTATGCATGATGCATTTTTATTCTTCTTTTTACCGTCATGTTCTTATGTATGGCTAACTTCTGTTTGACGTTGCAGGAGGAAAAGTTGAAGAGGCCGCTCTCAGACATGGATTCGTGGAAGATAGCCCGTGAGCGGATGGCAAAACCGAGGAGCACCTGGAGTCTTACAAGGAGCATTTTGAGAGGTTGCATCCGCCTGGTCCGGATGCTCCTGACGTCGTCCAGTCTCAGATCGACGACATGGCGGTGGTGGCCATCCAGCCTAAGTCCCATGGCCGGTACCAGTGTTTCGATGGCTTGATCACTCCTTCTGTCTCGTACACACGACTTAGAGCTACCAAGCCGAGCCCGTTAGAGAGTACGGCGCGTTCGCGGCCTAACTTAGCCCGCCAGCATGATGTAAGTACTTCCCCCTTATCTTCTTTCTCTCTCACTTTCTTAGTTTATTTTCAGCATTACCCACTTAGAAACAACCTAAATTTTGTAGGCATATAAGGCCTTTATCGAGCTTAGGAATCTCGAGGCGGGAGTACCTGCAACGAGTGAAGGCAAATGAGGAACCGTTAGATGATGGCGGTTAGTTTTGCCCTCTTAGAACCAAGCTAAAATTTGCACTTCCATTCCTTCTGACCTTCTAGTTTGCTTGGTTAACTAACATCCAGGCTATGTTGGCGTCTTGGACTAACCGCACGGATCCACCACAAATGGGACCCGCACCACC
>NC_057804.1:590646167-590653327 GCF_018294505.1 Triticum aestivum | reverse complement strand
CTGAGCGACATCACATAAAGGGCTTTAAAAGGAATGCCACAGTCGGACGTCTGAGCGACATCGCAGACAGGGCTTACAATAAAAGTAAATACAATTATGCCACCGTCGGACGTCTGAGCGACATCATAGATAGGGCTTATAATAAATGTAAATACAAGTATGCCACCGTCAGACGTCAGAGCGACATCACAGAAAGGGCTTGTAACAAAAGTGAATAACAAGATTAGTCCATCCACAAGAATAATCTTTTAACACACATGTATTCCACCGGAGTTTTGTCACTGAGGCTGATATCTGACAAGATAAGATGAATATAGCACTTGAACATGTACAAGATGATTGAAAGATTTGTGACTCTGCAGAGTTGGTATTGACTGACCACAGCCAACGGATTTCCGTAGTCATGAATGGACTAGTTCCGTTTATGGTATTTCAGTAGAAACACATTTGACTAGTACACACCCATTTCACCTCACGATGCCAGGAATCACCCTGGACAACGTCCAAGAAAAACTTTGAGACGAGGAGGTCACAACCTCGAATAGCATGGGATCAAATTTCTATACGCGCGCTCTAAGGGGTGCCCCCCTCTCGGTCCCAACCGGAAACCCCCATGCCCCCTGACTGGATGACGGGCTTTAATCCAGGGCCATGGAACCCTCATCCCGGCATCTTTATTTGGTGTGTACCAGGAAAACGATTTGCAACTTACTAAGCCATATTCCTTTCAGAAAACATGTGACAGTACAGGAAGGAATGAATGAAAATGTGATTTGTTTCACGATGACACGGAAGTCAAATAATCTGGCATAAGACTGGCATGTCACAACACTGCCATCTTACCCATCCTCATGCCATCGCATGACCATACAAATATGTTTCCCACAAGATAATGCTTTCCGAAACTTACTTTCCACTTATGTGCATGAAATATATCATTCAAGGAAATGTTCATAAACATGCCATGACTATACTAAAATGCAAACATGCAACAACCACTCATCATATCAAGAGTTCAAACATGCTTGCCTCGTTCGGAGTAGTCGGAGTTTAACTGTGTGAAGTTTGCAGCTCCGTCACTTCCTCCGGTATCTACGGTATAAGAAAAATACGTACATAACGTAAATACCGTGAGTGTACAGGAAAGTATTCCAAATATTTTTCAAATAAATATGACAAAAAACTAGACAGAAAAATAAAGATGACAGAAAAAGAATCAATCAAAAACCATTTTCTGTTTAAAAGTTATAAGAGTTTTGGTCCAAGGACCCATCTGTAATGAAACAGAAAGTTTCCAGGGGGTTCTGTGGAAAAGTCCAGAAAACATTTCATTTAAAAGAAATGGCTGAGAGACTGACAGGCGGGCTCCACCCGTCAGGTTTGAAAATTCAAACAGGGAAAACAGGGCGTGACGGCGCCCGAGAAGTCCGGTGGTCGCCGGCGGCGATCCACGGCGAGGCAAGGTGATCGGGGGTTACCTTCGTGATCAGTGCACCCTTCTGCGTCTGTGTGTGGTGGTGGTGGTCGCCGGCGAGCACTGTGTCAACGGCGGCCCTTGCTCCGGCGGACGGCGGTTCGGGCAGTCGTGGATCTCGCCGGAGGGAGCTGCGGGGCTCAAATTGAAGTGGGGGTTAGCCTCCTGGTGGTGGTACGAGGCTACGGGCAAGAGTAGGGCGACGGAGGAGTTCTCACCGTAGAGAATGTTGCCGGAGCCCTAGGCGGACGGAGGTGGCCGGAGTCGAAGAAGAAAGGCCCCTCGAGGCTCTTCCAGTGGCTAGGCGGGGTCTGGTGAGGTGGTGGAGCTGTGCGGGGGCGAGAGCAAGCTCGAAGGGGTGCTATTTATAGCCGGCCCGAGGTGGTTGCCATGAACGGATAAGTCCGGCGAGTGATTACGGCGACGCTGTGGCAGGACAGTCGGCTTAGGAGCTTGAGCATCGTCTAGGTGGAGCATTGGTGCCATTTCAGCGTCCAACTCAGCACGGGAGGGGTGGTTACGGCCTGTCCTCGACGGAACGCCCGCACGGCACGTCGGCGGCAGAGAACGTGCTCTGCGCGTGCCAGGCCATGGCGATGGTGCTGCATGCGTGCGCTGGCAAGGAGGTGGCCACGCGGAGCTCTCAGGAAGATTGGGCGGTGCTGAACAGCGTTATGCTGCAGTGTTGCCCCCTGTCGGCTGTTACGGTGGTTCTACCGCCGCAAAGCACGCCCGACGCCAGGAAGGCGCCAAACGCGCGTGTGGTGCTCCGGACAAGATGGAGGGGCTGCGAGCAACGAGCCAAAAGCACAGTGGACATGTGACTGAAGTTACTGACGGAGGAACGACACTGAAACTCTGAATTTACTGAATATGAACAGTAACAGTGCATGCAAGTGCTCGACAGAATGATTCTGGCATGTAGGGATTTTTCCTTGAGCTGATTTTTGGTGGAGGGTTCTCTCATTGCAACTATAGGTTGCCTGAATTTTGGTGGAATTTTTGGAGGAGTGTAGATATGAATTTCACCAAATTCGGCAAATCTGGTCCAAACTTGCAAAGAGTGAAATTTGAAATATTTGAGAAGAAGAAGAGTGGATCAAGATGGTTCTAGGTTGTGGGTGCAAAGGACTATCCGGAGGAGTTGAGTTGAGGTCAAAAATCAAATGTATTAAGGTACTTGCTTTGCAAATCACCTAGGCTCAAAAGAAAAGACAGAATTATTTTGGGAAGAGAAATAATTGGAATAAAATCCAAAAATGGATTTTATTAGTTTGGACAGAATGTTTGGGTTGTACCAAAGTGGAAGGAGGGGATTTGGGGAAGTTTTACCATAAGAGGCATGGTAAAACAAGAATGGATCAAACTCAAATAAAAGCCCAAAACCAAAAAGGTTTTCTTTTTAGAAGAAACTAAATCCAAGAAAGATTTTTGAGAGGGCAAACTTAGAAGAGGGTTTTTAAGAAGGGTTTAAATGACCTTCTTCAAACCAAGCAAGGCTCTATCTGAAAGCAAAAACCAAAAAAAATTTGGAGTGTCACAGTTAGCCATGTACTAGTATGATGTAACTACACTAGGTTGCCGTGTTTCATACTCTTCCAGTCCACTGTGGAGATGATTGGTTGATTTTATATCACTGAATAATATAAAATATTATGAGTGCAGACGCTCCACCACGAGGTTCCTTGCTCCTTCTCGGTCTTCGGGAATCTATGTTCTTCCACTCTTTTTTTACATGAGCTTTGTTCATGCTTTTGCCAACATGTGAGACATCTAGCATTAAGGTGCATGTGTCATGCAAGGATCATTCCATCTATATGAAGAACACGTGGCACTGGAACTACGGGACGGAGATGTACCCAGGAGTGGACGTACGAACCTGAGTAATGTAGCGCGGTAAGTGAAGTAGAAAGGCACAAATAGTATGAACATGTGTGGCATATAGGCATTTATCTCTTACTACGTACCACTAAATGTTGTACATGCAATGCACGGTGATGTTATGAAGTACCTGCCTAAGTACTCTACTACTACTATATTAATTGGAGGCACATATTAGCTTTTATATTTGTTTACGTGTATGCCCCGAGACCTTCCAACTAGACGTGCCTTTCTCTCCGGATCGCACTTTGTATCGTTCATACCACTAGTACTACTACGTGTGGTCTCCAACCCAGAAGTGGAAGAAGTGGAGGCGCTCTACCATGCTGTTTTTTGTGTTGGGCTCTACCATGCTATTCATGTCCCACTCCTTTCGCTGACGTGTGGGACATCCAGCATGTGCCGTGTTTGGCACTTTTTGTCGTAAGAGTTGAAACGCTAGCATTCATCAGAAATAAAAAATAAATATAAATCAACAGTAATACTATACCACGCGGTTTCCTTGCTCCTCGATATCGGAAAGAATACTTTCGTTCCCCAACATGTGGGACGTCGACCATCCTTGTCCACTTTCCATGCACGCAGAACTCCAAGGGAGAGTCACCCCGGTCGTTGTGCCACAGTAATAATGACTAATGAGCCGTCAAATCACAGGCCCAACCTTTCCCACTCTGAAGTTGGTCGGATGAAGGAACCATCATGGCTTCGTTGAATTCCGCTTCTTGAAGAAAACTACTGTACCAGCAGTACTTCTAGCTACAGTAGTTACTCCAACAGAGGCCTCCTTTCGTTCATAGGATAGGAATTTTATAGGAATATGGAAATCATAGAAAGTGAGATGACATGCATCTCAATTCCTATTGAGAAAGAGATGCCATTTGATGCATAGGATAGGAATTTTTCCATTGAGTCTAGGCTAATGTGCTAGTAATTTGCTCTAAAAACTACAGTAGTAACTAGTAGTACTGGTACATGCTCGTACTCAGACACAGACACACACACACACACACTAACTACTAGTACTACTGCTTCTCACATGCTGGCTAGACGCCGTCGTTCTCCTTCCCGGCTTTGTCGGTGACACCCCACCGTGCTTGGATCTCCGCCGACCTCTCCGCAGCAGCGCGTGTGTTCTGTTCTTTCTTGTGGCGGCGGGCCTCTCTTTTCTTGAGTGCTTTCTGACTTTCCCGCTCCCTATGTGCGGCTTTGGCCGCCTCTTGCTCTACCGCCCATTCAGCCTTGGCAGCTTCAAATTCCTCCCACGTATGTGTGAGGTCGCGAGTGGCGATGAACTCGGCATGGCGGGATGCCATCGCTTCCCCAGCATTTTGTGTGCGCTCGTGGGCGGCGAGGAACTCGACGCGGCGGGATGCCATCGCTTCCTTACCGGTTAGTGTACGGCGCGGTGGCATGAACGACGCTTGGTGAGAGCTCTTGGGTGGATTGGCCAGACAACCGTATAGTACATTGGTTTGTTAAGAGCTCAAGGACAGAAGACGAAGGAAATTTGGATTTCCCTTCAATCCTGCTCATTTATTACCAAGTAAAATGCATTGGCGGTAATCGAACCTGTCTTGATAGCTCACTTTGATCATTGTATACGAGATATCATGATTATATAGTCATTGGCTCAGCATATAGCTCCGTATTTGTCTAGTTGACCAGTCAAAACAGTCCGCACGCGCCTCGTCAACTCGTATCTTTATCTATCTATATGGGCCTACCCGTCAGTGGAGAAAGAAATAAAAACCAAAATTATGTGTATGTGGGGAATCAAACCACGGACTCGTCGCTGCAACGCACACTCATCAGCCAAATGAAAATGAAATACTTTGTGTCAGACACTCACACTCAGGCTGTCAAACCATGCTAATGCATGCACGTCGCCCTCTCAATCAAAGTCTTGCTCATGGTGCAACACAAACAGCGAGGCCATCAACTACGCGCCGTGGCGGTGCCTGACATTACTGTTTAGACGTTTGATGGAGGCCTACACGAACGCCGAGCATGTATTCACCTGGCTCAACACCAACGGTCATACTTGGGAGCGCCTTGCTCATGTATATCATCCATCACAATGACAATCTATAAAATAGCCTAGCTAGAGAGGGTACTATGGTATGGAGTATGTACTATCGTGATCGACCGATCTTAGTGCCACTGCGCACGAGTGTGTGTCTGCTCAATTCGTCCATTATTCGTAAGTTATGCATGGTTGTGTGGTGTGTAATGGTGGTCGTCGAAGGCTAGCTGGCGACAAGAGCGGTTGGATGGATGCCTGGTTGTCAATACGTGCCGCATATGCTTCAAAGGATCATCATCCATGAGTTCGCATTTTACCACCATGCCAGCGTCTGACCGCCCTGGCCTACCAAAACCCCTTCCATCGCTAGCGCGCGCTTCCCGCCTGAAACGGTCACTATCTCTACAGAACGCCAATGCCGCATTCACCGAACTTAACTGCACGCGCAGTTGGTGTGTCACTGACATGCAGGCCAGATGCCCGCTGGGGCCACATGTCAGTAACCCAACGCACTTGCAGTTAAGTCACTGAAGCAGCGTCCGCATTCACGCCTGACGAACCTACTCCGGCGCCAGCCGTCCATCCGTCTGACGGCTCATTGCCATTCGCCCGCAATATTAACTTGAGCCCTAGCTCCCAGCCATAGCCAAATACGCACACTCATTCTCCTACGGTCCCTTCCTTCTATCGGCACCACTCCAACCATGGACTCCTGGTGCTCCAAAGCTCTCTTGGACGTACTGGTGCAGCCAGCAGCGAGGAAGAGTAGTACATGGTAGGTCGCCGTTGCTCTTGTCCCAGGATGGCCACCACTACTCCTCTCAGTCGACGCCAAGCTTGGTGGGGTAAAAATCAACGGCCGATTAGCCGCTTGACGACGACGTGGAGGCGGAAATCTTCAGAACCTTGTGCTCCGGAGGAGGAGCTTATCGAGCCGGATGATGAGGAGGCAAAGGCAATGGTCGGCTTTCTCGGGTTCATGGCCAGACATGGTGGTCGGGCGCCGCCGATCGTCTAGATTAGGTTTACAATAGGTTTTAGTACGGTTTGTGCAAAATATGTAATGAATTTTGTCCAGTTTGTAGGAAAAGTTTTTGAAATTTAATGAATTTCATCCGGTTAAGTTGAAATTTGCTTTGTTTGCACGAATTTCGTCCGGTTAGTTTGTATAGTTGTCGAAAGGTATGTGGGCAGCATCAGATGGCATCCATATGTGTCCTTGGACAGATGCCAGTGTAAATTTGTGGGCCAGTGCTGGAGATGCCCTAACTATCATGCTATAATCGCTAACAATGCTCCATTATTTGGCAGGGAATAGTTATCCCTCGATCAAAATCAGATCCGCCGTGTTTCACACTCCTCCCACGTAAGAGTGTATATTCGTGCTTACATAAAAATGGAGCAAGTGGACGGCACTCTAGCATGCCATATCACTCAAACTAGCCCGCCTAACGCGTGGGAAAGCACCGCCCTCGTCATTTTATTCTGGATTTCTGTCGATCGATCGCACCAAAATGTTACGCTTTGCAAGTTCTGAAGGAAAAGGTGGCACACTTACGACTCGTACGCGTCGCACCCTCGACATTCCGGCTCGCACGCCGCTCACTAGAGGGGACACACGTTTTCTTGCAATTTCACTTACATGTGGGACTGCAATTGAATAAACTGTCGATAGCCGAAATCTCGCTCGGCGGGTGTCGACTGAGAAGAGAGAGATGGGGGAGGGAGAAGAGATCGCCCGCCCGCCGCGCACGTACTCCAAGAAATATATGGTGATAATGT
>NC_057804.1:590623752-590645886 GCF_018294505.1 Triticum aestivum | reverse complement strand
ACACACACACACACACACTTCCCCGCACGTGGTTCCCCCTCAGACGCCAGCTGCCCACCGCATGCATGCATAGCAAGTAGTACTAGTAAAATACTGGGCTATAAGCCCGCTTATGTGGACGATAGAGAGGCATTCACAAACTCAAGGAGTGGGCTCTGCAAGAGCCCATCTCTACATGTGCTCCTGGGTATAAAAAAATTAATTCTGAAAAAAGAGGCATAAAAAACAATTGTGTCTAAAAAAGAAAGGTAAAAAACATTTGAGAGGAAATAGATAGAGAGAAAGTGAGAAAAAGTTGTGACCTTATAACCAACCTTACAGTCAACAGTATGGTAGTATTACATGAGGAAGGAGGGAGTGGTGCACATGCCAAGTTCACTAGGCTGCCGTGTTTCACACTCCTTCATCGTAACAATGGAGACAATAGCTTTCATCAAAAATAAACAAAGAATACTCGTTGCTCGTCCTCTATATCGGAAAGAATACTTTCATTTGCCGACATGTGGGACGTCGACCATCTTGGTCCACATGCCATGCACAAAATTATCCTGGTCTACCCTAGTCGTATCGCAGGCCCAACCTTTCCCACTTTAAGTTGGTTGGACGAAGGAACCATCATGACTTCATTGAATTCCGCTTCTTCAAGAAAACTTATTGTACCCGCAATACTGCTACCACACGCGAAGACTGGACGACATTGTACCACATCATACCACTGAAACCCACTAGGACAAACTAGCCCGCCTAGGTCATCTATTTTGGAAGTGAGGGAGTACGTCTCTGCACTGCTACAATTTTGTGTTGTACGTCTTTGTACTTTTGCTATGATTTTCCTATCCTATGAACCAAATGAGGTCTCAATGTGTCTGTGTTGACTAAGCCTACAATTTTAGGAGCTTGGGCTATTGGCCGATCGATGATGGATAAGTATAAGCGTACCACGAGCTCATCAGCCCCAACGTTTCTCTTTGGTGAGTGTTTTGCAAGTACTATAGCTCGCATAGTAGCTAGCCTACTAACACCAAGAATCATCAAACAAGTCGTGCTGATATGAAAAACAGTTCAAACTTACATCTAAGCATGCCATATATTACATCAATAGCTGGTGAGGATACATATGTTTCCACAACTCGGAGAGGGTTCGCATGATTCCCTATCAAACAAAAGTAGCAACTACCGCCCACACAAGACATTGCACTATCCCTAAGATGGTTTGATAACACGCATCGTTCTGGTAATCAAACACAGGCCAATGCAAACTACCATGAAGGATTAGCGCAACAACCTATTTCTTGTCATGGATCTCTCGGGCAATGATCACAACACAGACATTGGCATGGGAATTGATCTCTTGGGCGATGTCCATAGGACTGACTGCGACATCGGAACCGATCTCTGGGGCGATGTCCATAGGATGGACAGCGACATCGTATCGATCTCCGGGGTGATGTCAACAGGACGGACCGTGACATCGAAAACGATCTCTAGGGCATTGTCCACAGGATGGGCCGCGACATTGGAATCATCAACGACGTCCACCGGCACCTGCACAACCCTAACATATTAGCAAGCACATTGCAAATAATCAAAAACCACAACTATGGTAAGCCGTTATTTTTTACCTTGTGCAGCTCACCCGCGGATCCCATCCCTCCGGGCGCCATCTCCTTGTCCTCGATGAGGGCCATCACCTTACCAGGGGAATACTGCTTCTCAACAGCGACTATCTCCTCAAATTCGGCCTTGAGCGTCGCATAGGTGGCCATTGGAGTTTTTGGGATAGGCACGATGGGGCCCTTGTTGTTCTTCCAACTTTCTTTTAGGAGTTCGTCCGCCAATGTCGTCAACTCTTTGACCAGTGCTTGTTTCTTGAAGTTCTTCGTCTCCGTGGGTTGGCCCGCCAACATGGTCAGCTCGTTGGTCATTGCTCGCTTCCTGGAGATCGCTGTCTGCAGTGGGTTGTCCGCCAGCAACTCTTTGCCTAGTGCTCCAGGATCCATCAATGAACTGACAAACAAAAAGCAATCGAAAGGAAACCACAATCACAATGAAAACAGGAAAAGAATAGGCTATGAGAATCAGTCGGTGCTTCGCAAAAAGAAGATTCTTGGAATGAAAATATAGCAGCATCACTGATTCGCCCACCATTCCTTCGTCGGTACAGAAGAAAAATGTCAGAAGTGAGTAGCCTGGAGTGAGGTTTTCTTCAAGAAAGGGGAGAAAGGGCTTCAACGAGTATTCCAGTGAAATGATGGTTGCTTCGTCCAGTCCAACTTCGAGGCCACTTTACCACTGCTCGTAAATGTGTGGGTTTTGTGATATGATGGGTCATGACGGCCACACCGGGGTGACTGGTGAGTCTCAACTTTAGCACCTCGCTGTGATTTGGTGGATGGCACGCGGGCCCGGATGCTAAGATGTCCCGCATGTAGATAGATCGGCTAGTCATATAGGAGTGCTCAATATTGTGCACCGCGACCAAGGTGGAGAGGAAAACGAGAGAACTACATAATTAATTCACGAGTTTAATTAGGTTAGTTTTGTAAAGTACGAGATACATTCCTCCAATCACAAAATGCCTTGTTTGATGAGATTTGAGATTTGAGCCCTATAAACCGGAAGGGAGGGAGTACTGCACATGGTGTAGTCTAGTCACTTGTTGAAATCTCTAGAAAGGCAAATACTCCTATCCGGTTTACAGGGCTATACTAGCAAGTACTAGTACTACAATAGTGGGATCAAATAGAAATTTTGTCTCATGCAAGAGCGTGGCTATATGCATGCTCGAAGGCACCGTACCACGCCCCACCCCTACACAAAGACTGCCACGCGAGCGTTCTCAACTACCACGTTTGGGTTGCGCTTGGATCTTTGCCTGTCCGAGAAGATGAACAATGATGTTACTACTACTTCTACAGTATCGAATCCACTGCTGCATGTCCGTCCACCTCGTGCAGGAGGGATAGCGTGTAGCGAAAGCTTCTACTAGTCCTGCCAGCCACCATGCCCATGCGCGAGGGAGGGACGCAGCTTCATTGACTTACTGCTCCTGCCTTTGCATCTATGACAGGTGGGCCCAACAGGTGGGTGACCCACCTATCATGCAGCCAAAGGCAGGTGTAGTTAAGGCACCGGAGCATAGTCCGCAAGGGAGAGGGCGTTGTAGTAATCAAACTTCTCGGTCTTGTACAAGTTGACGCCACACATCAAAGCACTGCACTTGATATATAATCAACAACTAAAAAAACTATGACCTGGCACATAGTACACAATTTTAAACGATTGTTTGGATGGAGTGAAAAAGGAAAACTACCCCACTACGTATATATAGGCCGGAGCCTCCGCGCTTGCTTTCTAGGGTTGCTCTATTCACACACTCTCATCCTCTCCAGATCTAAACAAGATAGTGGTGGTAACACTGTCTTTCTCCCTTCAAAAAACATTGTCTTTCTATCCTCACCGCTGGTTACAGATCCGGACGTATACCCTCCGCTAGTAAAGGGGAGGAGGGGCAGCGTTTAGGCCGTCGTCGACAGCGAGGGAGGAGACCCACTGCCGGCCACACCATTATCTCTGGCTGAGCGTCGGTGTGGGAGGTCCACCAATTCCTTCGTCGTTGCCCTAGTGTGGGAGGATCCAGCCTCCCGCCTCCCACCTATCCACCTCCAGACGACCTTCGGGTATATCTTCCTTCGAAACCGCCTTAGCTCTACTTCCCCAGCTCACTATGTTGCTGCATGTGCATCATTTTCTACCTCTCAGCCCCTCTCGATCAGATGGTCCAACGTCACCTATTTTTTTCTTCTACTGTTAGAGGTAAAGCTACTTCATGGATTCGAATCTTGTACTTGGTTCAAACAAGAAATAAAGTGGGGGTGGGGGAATTTAGTATGTACATCGGATTTTGTACAAACAGGAAGGAAAGGGGGTGAAAGTAGTACAGACTGGTCATCCAACCAGTCTCTTGGTCGAAAAAGGAAATATAGGGGTAACGATGTACATAGTGGTATGACCAGGACTAGATTTGCTATCACATAGGAGTAGGTGGCTAGAGTGAACAAAAGTGGACCAACCCAGATATGTTTCTTGGATGTTTGTTTCTCGGGGCAACAAACTATGAATCACCACTTTATGCCCCTGTTTAGGTACATGGTTTTGGACTTCCGGTGCACCCACTGTCCCATGCCCTTATACCAAATATTTAGCTATTCTTAATCTAATGCCCCTGGTAAAATGAAGCCATGCCACTGTTATAAGCAATGACAAGTTTAGCCAAATGTGTTTGCTTGTAATTTTTTGAGACTCTGACTGTTTCCTCTGTAGGTTTTTGTGCAAACAGGGATATCCATTTCACCTGGTTGCTATTGTGATCTTTTGGTGCACTGCACAAAACACTTCTTAAAAGAAGCGATTTTTGTGTTGTTTAACTGGAATGTCAGAATTGAACAGTTAGTTCATTTCGGTGGAACTGCACAAAGGGAGATTTGTGTTCCAATCCTCATCATCCATATTGGCACCATTACCTTCCTTTAGGTAATAATGATATTTAATGCATGTGTTCATCTCTATTTTGCGACTGCCATGAGAAAAATAATGCTATTTTTTACTAGTACACTTGTACTCCCTCACTGAGAAAACCAATTCTGAAATAGAATGTCAATCATGTACTTGGTTTCACCAACTAGTGAGGAGAAAGAGAAACAAAGCATGAATAGGAAGAAGAAGAAGAATAAATAGTGCCAAGGTGATCTTGCTGAAGCCATAGGCCTCAGTCGAGGCCATTCAAGGGCTCCGGCAATGACTACCTTACATGTGAGATGATCCTCCGGGGAGCCCTTCCACTTCTGCAAGGTCACTTAATTAATTAGGAGTACTTAAGTACCACTAATTTATTGCTGCCTAATTTTCCTGTCGGAGTTAAACAAATCTTTAGTAGCACCCTATGCTGAATCATGTACGTGTGTATGTTTGTCTATGGGGGTGAATCATGTGGTGGAGCAGGGAGGGAATATTATTAGTGTCATGACATAATAGTGCTATTGTTTTGCATGTCAATTTATTGCCATTGGTTCAATGAGGCAATGGTTTGCGTATTGTCCATCATGAATTTGATGCTACTGTTAGAGTAATATGCTAATGTATGTCTATCCTTTCTCACTAAGCTAATGAAGGTTTCACCTTGTTCCTACTTGTGCAAACAGGGATCATGTTGTGCCAATCATACACTTTAGTGGAACTACACAAGACAATACAATGAACTGTATCCCAGCCAGTGATTTAACTCTGTTGGAAGTTCTTGATAATCTTTCGATATAATCTCAGCACTGGTAAACAAGAGTGATTTCAACCATACAATTGAAGTGCACCAAAATATATACTATTGAGTGATTCCATTGAGTGCTTTATCGTCCCTTATGGGACTACATGAATAAGCTTTTTTCCTCGGGTTGGTACGGGCCTAAGGACTTCATCCATATTAGTTTGCTGTCATGAGAAACTCCTTTATCTTTGCACGTTAAAGTTTTGCAACCTATGATACATGGCAATGCTTTGAGTGTTGAGCTAATGGGCACAGATTAAATAAACTAATACCTCTCTTCAAGAAAGACTACTATGTTGCTAACTTTACCCATTAAGATAATGAGGGTGCTTCTATTTGTTAGTGTATGTTCCATCAACTAGTCCCACTATTACAGTAATCTCACTCTCTCAATATATGTGCCAATAGGGATGCTCGATTTTGGTGGAACTGCACAAAAACTTTGGGTGCTTCATTGCCTCGACAACTTCCGTCCTTTCCTGTCAGTCGCTAAATTGGGCCTGCTTCCTTCCTTTGTTGTCAGTCTCTTCGCTTATCTCGGCTTCCAGTCAAAGGAAATAGTAATTGATATGCTACCTCACACAGGTGGGTACTGGTCTTTATCTTGATTATTGTGCATGTCATGTATTGGTAATTTAGTATTCTGCTACTGTTTGCCGATTTTATAAAGGAGTAACTTGGAGCCTGAACTCGCAGGCAAAGCATTGCATTGGGTGATTTCAGTAGAACTGCACAAAAAGATCAGATGGATAGATACTTATGTTGCTGCTATGTACTCCAAGGTGCACTCAGACAAGCATTGATGTTGACAAGAAGAAGTGCCTATATTCATTCGAGTATCAACCGGCGTCAACCAGTTGTGAAACTCCAAGTATTAGGGGAGTGTACACCAAAAATATTTCTTGGTGCATAGCCCAGAAAAATATAGTCCAGTCTTTGGTCCCAACTTGTGCCTTTTGGTTATCGGCATATATAGTAGCAAACTGTATGGCATGGAGTCTAAAGATTCCAGACAAGTTGGTTGACGCGTATATTCATCTGGCCCTTAATCAGTCTGCATGCAAGGGATGCTCCATTTAAGTTGAACTGCACAAAAAATTTGGGTGGTTCATTTTCTCAACCGCCTCCTTTCTTGTCTGCAATGTAAAATTTTGGCGAGCTATAGGACCAAGATGAGCCAGTATACTAGTTGGATGAAAGTAGTGGCCAAGTTGCTCAAACCTCCCTCGGCACGAGGCCACTATTTGAGGATAAACCTACAAGCAAAGTTCAAATTGTCTGTGTTGCCTCTTATGTACTCGAAAGTTTACTCGTACAAGCATTAATTTTAGCAAGAAGTACCTCTGACTGAACACATCTACCAGTATGTACCCTAGGTAATTAAAGTTCGTCCATGGATCATATTGGCTGTGATCTTAATCATTTGGATGCATAAACAGACTGAACTTGTGTATATCTAAATATTTTTGTGAATTATCTATGAATATTGTCGTGTGATCTATCAATCATTTGGATGCATAGACATGCTAAACTTGTGTATATGTCAATCTTTTGAGTTGTTGATTGTGAATGTTGGATATGAATATGAACGTGTCCTATGAACCTGAGTTTGATACGAATTTTTACCTTTTCTAATGTACTTGTGTGTGAACTTGTTAGTATGCCTGCCGTGGGATATGTAACCTGTGGGTGTCAACGACACACCTTCTTCCCGAGAAGAATTGCACCTCCTTTGTTAGGGTAGAAACGGCGCATCAACTCTTTTTAATCTTTTTGCTCTGTCTTCCCCCCTCCCCCGTTCAACCCCTGCCGTAATGTTTTCGGCCTCAAAACAAACATACTATTGTGTTGTTTTTGGGGCTTAAGGAAAAATTGAGTGCTGGTTTCTGTAGATTGGCCCGTCCAGCAAATGGGCTTCTGGTCCACCACAGACTGGGAGGCTAAAAATACAAGTTGTATGGTGCAGAGGCAAGTAAAAAACTCCATTGAGAGCCATCCACTAAAGAAATAAAATCGCTCCTGATGTGCTTCTTCAGTCGTGACGTCGGCCCCCTCTTTAATCCAGTTCGCTCGGGGATCTAGCTGGTATCATTTTTTTCCAGAGGGCGAACAAGTATCAGCTAGGCCTAGGTTTTGTGTTTTAACATACGTAGCCCACGACATACAGAGACAGTGGTTTCAACTTACTTTTTCAGGTCCATACCGGCCTATTGGCTTTTTCTTAAAGATCGGCAGCCCAATGTATTTTTTTAATAAAACACAGGTCTTTGTTCTATTTATATATATATATATATATAAGAATAATAATGTTGTGTACAATTTATGTTTTCCCTTCTAACCACATTATATATATTTATATTATTACTATTATCGTATATTTTATAGACTTATATATACATTATAAAAACATCCCACGTGTTATTAACTTATAAAAGTAATTGTTTAACAGAAGTTGGCAAGGAAAATCCTGGTTGTTTTTAACTCACAGGCAAGGAAAATCCTGGTGATTGCGTACAAAAGCTTGCGAAGATTTTAAGGACCAATGTAATAATAACGCACTCATTTTTATTTTGAGCAATAACTCACTAATTTGTTAATTTTATATATAAAAAAATGTGTCTCTCCGGTTTATTTTTTGATATTAATTGCTCCTTCTAACATAACATTATATATAACGAGCCCAGCTAATTCGTGTATTTCAAGGAAGTGCAAATGGACTGGGATTTCTTAGAAAATATAAATGGGTCGCATTGATGCGAAATTATTTGTTCACCCAGCCCAGTAAATGGAATGTACATTCTAGAAAACATGGGTTAAAAATATGCCACATTTTTGCAGGCTGACATGTGGGCCAATAGGTCGAAGCCTACGCAGGGCATTGTCAACTTGGTTAACAAATGATTATGACATCCACAGCCATTCGATTTATATCCAACGGCCGGCATGCACCTTCTGATGTAGGGCGGAACCCTAGGGGCCGATCTTTCACGTTTGGAGTGGATCCTACGGGGAATCATGAAGAACACGCGGAAGAACACGAGTAAATCACGGGGACGAACGAGAGAAACACTCAACCAACAAGAGATCAATCACACAAGGTCTAGATCATCGAAGCACGAGTAGCACGACATACAAAGTCAACAACGGACGATACAAGTGGCGGTAGCTCATCTCCGAGAGAAGGTCTTGAATCCACGAGGGATCTTCCCGTAAAGGGGTCTTGAATCCATGGTGGATCTTCTCCGAAGAGGCACGGTCCCTCATGTGGAGTAGATCCGGTATGGATGAGCTATGCTCTATCTCAAACGAGCTATCACAAAGCTAACCCTAACTAGGAGGAGGTGGTGGAGTATATATAGTGCTAGCCCACGAAGGGGTAAGGTAGAGGGGGACACATGGGCCCTTGGCCCGTTCTCTGTGCACAGGCAGGTGCCGGATGTCCGGGCTAGGGGCCGGATGTCCGGGGCTTCGTGACGGGCCGGATGTTCGGGCTGGGAGGCCGGATGTCCGGGCTGGCCTGGGTCTTCCAGATGCATTCGGTGATGGAGGGGCCGGATTTCCGGGAGAAGGGGCCGGATGTCCGGTGGCTCGCGAGGGGCCGGATGTCCGGTGGCTCGCGAGGGGCTGGATGTCCGGGCCTGGGGGCCGGATGTCCGGGCTGGCTTGGCTGATTCTGGAGCTTCCTGGATAGAAGGGGCCAGATTTCCGGGCGATGGGCCGGATGTCCGGGCCTGGACGGATGTCTGGGCTATGGCCAGATGTCCGGGGCCTGTAGCTGCTGGCTCTTCTTCCTTCTCCTCTTCCATGCTTCTGCGCACGCTCGGCCTTGGTCCTTGGGTTCTCCATGGTCTCCTCGTGTGTACTTGAGTATGCACAAGGTCCGCGCTTGAAGTAGCAACCATGTCTCACTTGTGGAAAGTGAATGTTTAGAGAGGATCGAGTTCACCTTGTGTCCAATGGCGTATGCTCGAGGTCTCATCATATGTCCTATGGGGCTCGGAGAGTAGTCGGAGTGTACATGGGGATGAACTTGGGATGCTCCGCATCATCTCCCCCCCTCCTTGGGAAAGATCCAACCTCGGACCGTGATCCTCATCACCATGGAAACGGTTGTCATGGACGGACTTGTAGTTGGACGAAGTTGAAGGCATGGCGCAATCCAAGTATTCCAAGGTGTCGCCGGAGTGGTATACATGCAAAAGGAGCAAACACAAACAACACTCGGAAATACAATGGTTAGCGCACACAAAGTGTCCATCAGGTAAGAATGAGTCCGTGCGGCAAGATAGTTCGTGATAAAGCGCATGAAGCTTATCAAGATGATCTAGAATGGTATGTCAAGCATTCATGGGAACAAATGCAATAATTGTGCACACAATTGTGTTATGAGTATGAGCAATGCAACCACAGTGCAAAATGATGTCATAATGGAATGGTGCATCAAAAGCATGGACATAGCAATGGATGCTCAATATGTGAATGTCATCATTTAATTGATGGTGGACAATATGATCATGATGTATGAAAATGCCATCAAGGAATATCACAACAAAATTGCTAAGGAAATGCACAAGCTCAAATATCATGGATGACATGGGAATACAAGATGCAACAAGGCAATAATAATGTGAGTCAAACCATGCATAGAGTGCAAACTTGTGGTGAGTATGATATGTCCATCGAGCATGACATGCATGAGCGCCATCAACAAATATGGAGGTGTTGGTGTACCAATGCTCGATGTCGAGGCAAGAGTCGAAGTTCGAAGGTGCATCCAATAAGCACGAGCAGTCCTCAGTGTGAAGGTCCATGTAGCCAATCTCCAATGTCGCTCCTCCGTTCACGAGATGTATCATGTAGACAACAAGAAGGAAACAACAATGAAAGAGTGACCCATCCAATATGCGTATTTGAGGATGGATCAAAGAGAAAGAGGTCACCTTTAGGAGTGTCTCAAGGATGATGTAGTTGTCACTACTAGGAAAAGGCCTACTAATGGCGCACCTAATTTGGCCATTAATGGCGCATTAGTGGTGCGCCATTAGTGCCACGCCATTAGTATATTTTACTAATGGCGCACCACAGGTGCGCCATTAGTATCTGGTATACTAATGGCGCACCTCAGATGCGCCATTAGTATATACAACAGTGCGCCATTAGTATGCCTCCCAGGGGGCCATGTATACCCAGGTGCTTTGGCATACTAATGGCGCACAACAACAAGATGCTCCATTAGTAACTTCGGCATACTAATGGCGCACTGCTTAATGATGCGCCATTAGTATCCTTTGGCATACTAATGGCACATTGTGATGTGATGCGCCATTAGTATGAATATTAGTTTTTTTATTTTTTAATTTTCTGTTTTTTGCACAGGTTACAAAATGTATAATTGGACAAAATATAGACAGCACACATCAACAACAGATTCATCGAATACAATAGAAGATTAGTCTCTGAATACAATTCATCATATTAGTCTCCGAATACAATTCATCATATTAGCGGGCGTATCTAGAAAAAGTCCTAAACTAAACTTATACTAAACTATCTAGTTCTTCATCTTCTGCTTCTTTCTTCCAGTTCATCAACCTGCAAAACAAGAAACAACAAACATGAAAAACTTGATCAAGGTTTAAATGTAGCATTCCCCTTAGCAAAATGCCTTTGCTGTAGGAGCTAGCACTTATGAGTTTGGAAACATTAGTCAAACCCCAATCAGATTAAGTTGATCAAAGAAACAGTAGAAGAGAGCCAACACTGCATAAATGGAGCCAATAACCCAAAAGACAGAAGTAGAGCCAGCAAAGTATAGATCAAAGCCAAACCCAAAGATCAACTCAAACTAGAACTAACTCCATGATTAGGGGATCCCTCAATTAAGCTTGGGTTAGTTTTCAGATGAAATCCAACAAACCCACTACTAATCAACTAGCCCAGAGGTAGGGTTTGAAGTAGGGATTGTCCTCAGGCAGCCTAGTAGTGCTAGGACTATTGCATCATTGGATCAAGTAGTGCAACATCTTTAAGTAATGATGAGAGCCTCAGGACACCATCATTGGCATGGCAAGATTAAGGAGCACCTGTTCTTATCAGTGAGAGTAGGAGAGAAAGAAAGAAAGTGAAGAGACTAGTGCAGCATCTGTTCAAATCAGATTTAAGAGAGAGGGAATTGGCAAGGAAAGATATAGTCCATAACCTGCAAGAAGAAATAGGCTATTGATAGAACATTTACTAAACATTTGCTATAAGCAGAACACATACACCCACTTACACATGGGTACTATTCTGTATATAGGTACACAAGCACAACACATGCACCTGGTATAGATAGGAGTATAAGCATGCATCTAAATTATCTGAAACATATGAAATAGCTAATGCAAAGAAACATATGATAATAAAGAAAACAGAGCACAAATAAATAGGAATGATCCATCCATCCATCCCCTAACTAATGTATTGACCCATCCATCCATGACCTAACTAATGTTGTTGTATCTCTAGACTAAGTGCAGCAACACAAGGACTAAAACTACAGAGCACATGTGTACGTAACTACTATACTCATCCATGGCAAATTGTACCAAACCATCCATACATAGCCAGATTGCAATGGAGTGGATTTAACACAAGACATGAAAAATTGATGAGCCAAATGATTTTTAGTATTACTAACTTGAAAGGAAGCTCACTGTTTCCATCTTCTATCTATCCATGATTTTATTTTTCTGAAGCAAGCATCAAAAAGCACAATGACAATCGAATTTCACACAAAAACTAAACCAATACTTGCTGTTATGTAGTGTCCATGACAATTGCAATTCATGTCCACTGCAGATCAGATTTGCAAGGGCTAGAAAGAGAGGTTGTAGCTCACCATGTATGGGGGTAGGAGGTGGATGCAGGGGAGGGGTGGACGGTGTCCTTCAGAAGAAGCTTCGCCATTAGAGCAACCTGCACAAAACAGAGGAAGGGGAGATGAATAAGTCATGGTGAGGAAAAGGGCCTTCCACATGATTAGATCGGGAAGAGAAACAACAACAAAAATACCAAAAAAATCCCTTCCATGGCGTGCTGTACTAGGAGCAGCTCCTCTCTCTCCGCTAGGGTTTGGGGCGCTGGGAGGCTCCATGGTGCCGCTGCATGGTGGCGGACAAGGGAATCCATCTCCATGGCGGCGTCCCGCCCCACGGAGGTGCGCCCCTCCTGCCATCGTCGTCGGCACGCCCATGGTGACCTGCAGAGAAGGAAGAGAAGATGAGGTGAGGTGAGGAGGAGATGGTGGGCGAAGAAGGAGGGGGAGGGGCTTACCAGTGCTGGATCCGGTCACCTATGGCCTCGCCGTGGCCTGCCATGGCGGATCCCGACGAACAAAAGGGGATGCAAAACCCTAGCCAGTGGGGGAGCCGCGGATCTGCATGGAGGTAAGCTAGATGCGGACCAAGGGGATCTCGCAGGCGTGCTGCGCGCGGCTGGAGCTCGCTGGAACCGGGTGGCGTGGGTGGCGACGGCGGCGAGGGAGAGAGGGGTTCGGGGGGAAGAGAGGAGGCGACGAGGTTTTGGGTGAGTTCGAGCGAGAGAGAGTGTGTGTGTGTGTTGGTGCGTTGGGTCGGATGGATGGATGGATGTCCAAAATATCTTGTTGTTGCCCACTTACTAATGGCGCACCAACTCTAAATGCGCCATTAGTAATCCAGGTTACTAATGGCGCACCTTCTGGTGGTGCGCCATTAGTAGTTTTGCAAAAAAAAAACATACTAATGGCGCACTGTTCCACAGTGCGCCATTACTAGTTTAAACTAGTAATGGCGCACGGTCGAACAGTGCGCCATTAGTAGTTTTGCAAAAAAAGGAATAAAAAATATAATAAAAAAACAACATTAGTGGCGCACTTTCCGACAGGTGCGCAATTACTAGTTACAACTAGTAATGGTGCAATGTGTCTGGATGCGCCATTAGTATGTTTGGACAGGCGCACTAGTTAAAAAAAAAATTTGATACTAATGGCGCACCCTGGGCCAAGTGCGCCATTAGTAGTTTCAGCTCTAATGGCGTATCAGAAGGTGGTGCGCCATTAGTATATACTAATGGCGCACCGCTTGTCTGGTGCGCCATTAGTGTCAATCCCATCTATAGCCCTTTTTCTAGTAGTGTGCATCGAGTATTCCTTCTCATAACCAAAATGTCTCGTGATCGTACCGCCTTGTGAATCCTTCAAAACGAAAGAACATGACAAACACTCGGAAAAACAAGTGAGGTTAGCGAAAGTGCAAAACCTATCATTCGTGTGGTAAGATACCAAACAAGTGTATGCATCATGCTCATCATAAGAAAGGACAAGGGAGCATTGCATAGTATGGAGGCATATGATGCGAGAATAACCAAATGCAATAGGCTCAATCAAACAAGCATGCATCACAAGTAAGCTGTCAAAGTCTCCAAGATTAATAAGCATAGTATGGTTGCACTCAATACAAGTGGATATGAAAGAGGCAACTAATGGACACAAGAGACAATGATCAAGATATATCATGTGAAAGGCGTGAGCATATATGTCATCAACCCAAGAAAGCAAGTAATAGTGGAACATGGGTGATGCAACATAGCAAGCAATCATAGCAATCAAGTCAAGCAAGCTAGTAGTGCGAAGATGCAACATACTAGAAGGAATCATGGCAAGCATGTCATGTGTGCAAATAGTGGGCATGAATAATTCACATGTCATAGCACAAGCATGAAAGCAAGATATGAGTAGAATAGCATGAATGTATTGGTCAGAAACCATATGTAAATAGCAATGGGACATCATGACTCTCCCAACACAACAAGCATCGATAGCATGGGGCACATGATAAACATGGCAATAGCAACAAGGATCTCCACCAAGCATGCAAATACACATAGGAGTATCATAATGGTGAAGCATGGGTAGATGCAAGCAAGGGTCACAATTGCATGGCAAAATCATGTAAAGAGGCATATCATGCAAAGTGAACACAATAGTATGGGCATAAGGTGACAAGTGGTAAATAGCCCATAGCCGTGTGAGAGCCAAGTAGAGGAGATGCGCATAGTCCTTGCGCGAAGGGAACGGTGGTAAGGATAGTCCACGGGATCCCAAGTCATCGTTGCTCTCAAGAGCTTGTTTCGTCAACTCATGGGATTGTGAGGTTGACGAGTGTTCATAAGTACCTACACAAAACAAAGACAAAGAGAAAATTGTGTGTGCATGGTATATGTACACATCATCCATCATGATGCGCACGTGCTTTTGTTGGTTAGCACAAAATATCCAATGCTCAAATAAATGAGATGCGTGATATAGAAACATGTCATCCATCATGATGGGTTTGTTTTTATGTATGACATAATGGAGACTCAAAGGATGTAATGCATCATGAGAAATATCTAGAGCGTTGTTGTTCATGGAATGCATAAGGTGCACACAATTATGGGAATCATGCAAAGTATGGAATGTATCAAAATCTCCTAATATGTATGAGGAAACTATGGGGGTCTTCTCATGAGCATGAGTAGAAACATCACATGGAGAATATTGACAACATCCAAAACAAAGCATATGTGGTTCTATGTGATCATGGCATGACATAGTAGATGAATTGCGCAAATCATGTAAAGGAAGCATGGCAATATCATCACATGAAAAACAAAAGCCAATGACCATCATCTCGTCATCTATGCCATAAGTGCAAATGGGATTGATTTTAATGGGGCATGCATAGTTACTATGTTGAGATTGTAATGATGCAATATGGGAGATCTCACTCATAGCATATGACAAGTTCAAAGGATTATCAAACATGACGTGAACGAAAGAATTTTCACATGATATCCTATGGAGCATAGCATCACAACTAGGCAACTCAACATGCTCATCATCATATTCATCATAAATAGGTAAGTTAAGGCATGAAGAAGTCTCACTAGCATGAAGCATGGTAATAGGTGTGTCAACATCATGGGAGCAATCGATGTCAAGATAGTCCACTAGTGGGACAAGAGAAGTACCATCACCTATGTTACCTTTGGAGCATCGCTCATGTGTTGTAGGTGAGGTGTTGAAGATCCTCTCGTTGTCATCTTCATCTTGATGGAACCATGTGGGGGTGCATCATCGTCCACCATGGCCATCGGTTTTCCCATTGGAGGGATGGACTCGTTGAGGGTAGGCATGCTGTCAAGTAGGAGACCTATCACCAAAGAAGAAAACACACTAGGAGTAGAGGTTAAGTCATTAGAAATCATAGTGGCCTCACATGCCGTGTTAACTACCTCACTCACTAAGTGTTGTGGCTCACTCACTCCCTCAAGGATGCTCTCACTCATATGGTTTGTGGAGTCACTCAAATGGCGCTCAACCTCACATAGGATGTGTGGCATGCTCTCATGTGTGGTGCTAGTGGTGGTCACACTCATCCTCTCATAGGAAATGCTCTCAATGTCATATATGGTGGAGTCACTCATCTCACTCATGGGGTGGTGGCTCTCCTCACATGACAAATGGGTCATCTCAACATATGTGGGTGTCGAAGAGGTGTAGGTGCAAATGTCTCCATGCGCAGTCTCGTAGCTTGACTCGGAGTATGAGTCCAATGTGGGCGCCGTCTTCATGTTGTTGAAGAGGTTCGCGCTCATCACCATGGTCGAAGGGGATGGCCCTTGCCCGACCGTCTTGTTACCGTCTTGGTGTGGGAGGTCCATATGATGTGGCACCTCGTAGCTCGTCTCCATGACCGAAGGGAATTTCCCATGCTCGGCCATCTTCCTTGAGGGGCTTCCGAAGATGGAAGTGTCGCCCTCACTCGTAGGTAGTCGCCTTGGACTTGATGAAGTCATTGTAGGCATACTCGTGGGAAGTAGGCGAAGATGTCGTACGTCCAAAGGTGAAGATGCGTTGATAGCACTTGGAAAAGATGCCAAAGTGGTTGTTGTAGCTGTAGCACCATCTTGGTGGTGGTCGTCTTGCGGTCTCCTTTTGTGCTCATGAAGCTTGGACTTGGCGTTAAGTAGGGCTTGTTGGGACTTGTGCATTTGCGCTTGTGGAGCATCTTCATGATGATGGTGTCGTTGTCGCGCTTGAGCTCAAAGGTGTTTGTCATCGTCATGCACATGATGCTTGGAGGTGATTTGCCCTTCATGACAATGTTGATCACGAACGTGATGGTGCTCGCCATGTAGATGTGGACGTGGACGACTTGCTCTTGCATCATTTTCGCGCTCCGAAGACTTGTGGCTTGAATGTCGCCGCCTTGAAGATGATGAAGGGGAAGTAGACTTGAGCAAGGTCTGAATCTCCTCCATCCTTGCATCTTGCTCCTCTTTATGTGCGGCAATCTTCTTCTCGATGTGCTCTCGCAATCTTGATTGTGCGCCTTGCACTTGTTGCTGTAGATCGAAGACTGACGCTTTGGTGATGTAGTTGTTCACGACGTCATTGTTGTCATAGACCGGAGAGGAAATGCCTTGCCTATCCATCACAAGAGTTGAGCAAATATGAGTGGGAGGAAGAGAAGAACCCATACCAATGTACCTTGACCGATGTTGACAATGAATCAAGTTCACTCAAATGCGGACAATGAAATAGCACTATTGGTACCAATCCTTGTCGGTTCTCACACCTACACAAGTAAAGCTTATGGTGGAGCTCGGTGAGGATAGTGGCACAAAAATTTAATGCAAAATGTTAGCAAGAGTCAATAATGTTGAAAGAGATTCACAAATTCGCAAGTGAAACAAATGGACCAATAGCAAAGAATGGCACACGGAAAAACACACACGGATAGATAAATGGGGTCGTGCAACCAAGGAATGAGCACAAAATGTGGAATCCACGGAAAACGCTCGTGTTGCACAACTCAAGAGAGACGCTAGCACGATTGCTCAATAGGCGGATACGACACTTGTGCACAACCTATAAGATGCAAAATGGATATACTTCTATCCCAAGTATGCTATGTATGTATGTTCCCGGTGTTTCTCTCAAGATGATCCAAGATGATCGGATATGACAATCTTATATGCAATGTGGTATGATGCTATGGCACTTGCTTACAAGCTCTTTTCTCTCTCTCTCTCTCTCTCTCTCTCTCTCTCTCTCTCTCTCTCTTTTGCTTAAAAGCTTTATTCTCTTTTTTTCTATGGCCACTTTTGCACAATGCACAACCAAGATAGCAACTGTGTATATGCGGGAACAAACTTGTGACACAAGATATGGTACCGATATATATGCACCACGATGATATGGTATGTATGCTATGGGAAGTATGATCACTAATGTGCACAATTCACGTTGCCGGCAATACTCAAATGGCTAGTCTCGATAGGCAAGTAACGCAAAATGGGCTAGGGGTTAACAATGAAATGGCAAGGGGAATATACGATGGAGGGATACCACGATACCAAGATGATATGGAGGTTACCGTCCGGCGATGATGAGTAGCGGTGTTCTTGATGTAGAAACCAAGATGATGGAGACTCGTCCCTAAGTAGCTGAAACACCTTAGAAAACGAAAAAAAAAACCGCAAACTCAAAATCTCAAATGTCAAATGTCAAAATGGTGGTAGCAGAAAGTGGTGGTGGTTTGCACTTGGCAATGCGGAAATGGGATGATGGGCTATACACGAGTCGGAGTTGAAGTTTCCATCCCTAAGTAGCCTAAACACCTTAGGAGACACAAGCCACAACTCAAACAAAATTGGGTTAAGTTGGGGTGGAAATGTATGGTGGGCACGTCTATGTGGAAATGGTGGTGGTGGTTGATGAAGAAGTAATCGTCCCTAAGTATCCAAAACACCTTAGGAGACTCGAATCACTACTCAAGCAACCACTAATGCTATATGGATCAAAATGGGTTGGGTTGCGGAAGGCTATGGTGGTTTTGCGGATATTATGTTGGAAGGCCTAGGCAAACTTGTCAAATTTTGGAAAATTTGATGGACTCAAATGGTGTTGGTGGTATTTTTATGATAAGGGGGATGTCAAGAGCTTCAAAACGAGCTAAAGAACGTCAAAATCGGAGTTCGGATGAATTAGTTATGGCCGAAACGGTGAAACACGGAAGGCTGAAATGCCAGGGACCGGATATCCGGGGGTAGGGGCCAGATTTCCGGGGGTGTATGTCCAGAACCGTGCAAATTTGGTGCTCCAGGGCCCGGATGTCCGGCTTGGGGCCCGGATGTCCGGCCGGATGGCCCGGATGTCCGGCTTGAGGCCCGGATGTCCGGCCCGACGATTCCGGATCTCGTTTGGGGCGGAAATTTTCGAATTGGGGGCGGAAATTGATGAATTCGAGGCAAAATTTGATGGATTTCGTGGACGGAAGATGGGGAAACTTGGGGAAAAGCTAGATCTACATGAAACCAAGCAAATCCATGGATCAAAATCAACAAAACATCATCAAACCAACAAATCACAAAGAAAAATTGGGGGCTATTTTTTGTGGGGATTTTCGGATTTAGGACGAAATCAAGCAAAAGAAGGCTAGAAAACGATGGGAGGGACTCCAAATACGTGATAAACGTGGCTCATTATACCAAGATGATGTAGGGCGGAACCCTAGGGGCCGATCTTTCACGTTTGGAGTGGATCCTATGGGGAATCACGAAGAACGCGCGGAAGAACACGAGGAATTCACGGGGACGAACAAGAGAAACACTCAACCGACAAGAGATCAATCACACAAGGTCTAGATCATCGAAGCACGAGTAGCACTAGATACAAAGTCAACAACGGATGATACAAGTGGCGGTAGCTCATCTCCAAGAGAAGGTCTTGAATCCACGAGGGATCTTCCCGTAAAGGGGTCTTGAATCCATGGTGGATCTTCTCCGAAGAGGCACGGTCCCTCACGTGGAGTAGATCCGGTATGGATGAGCTATGCTCCATCTCAAACAAGCTATCACAAAGCTAACCCTAACTAGGAGGAGGTGGTGGAGTATATATAGTGCTAGCCCATGAAGGGGTAAGTGAGAGGGGGATACATGGGCCCTTGGCCCGTTCTCTATGCACAGGCAGGTGCCGGATGTCCGGGCTGGGGGCCGGATGTCCGGGGCTTCGCGATGGGCCGGATGTCCGGGCTAGCCTGGGTCTTCCAGATGCATTCGATGATGGAGGGGCCGGATTTCCGGGAGAAGGGGCCAGATGTCCGGTGGCTCGCGAGGGGCCGGATGTCCGGGCCTGGGGACCGGATGTCCGGGCTGGCTTGGCTGATTCTGGATCTTCCTGGATAGAAGGGGGCTAGATTTACGGGCGATGGGCCGGATGTCCGGGCCTGGCCGGATGTGCGGGCTGTGGCCGGATGTCCGGGGCCTATAGCAACTGGCTCTTCTTCCTTCTCCTCTTCCATGCTTCTGCGCACACTCGGCCTTGGTCCTTGGGTTCTTCATGGTCTCCTCGGGTGTACCTGAGTATGCACAAGGTCCGCGCTTGAAGTCGCAACCATGTCTCATGTGTGGAAAGTGAATGTTTAAAGAGGATTGAGTTCACCTTGTGTCCAATGGCGTATGCTCGAGGTCTCATCATATGTCCTCTTGGGGCTCGGAGAGTAGTCGGAGTGTACATGGGGATGAACGTGGGATGCTCCGCATCACCTTCAATCTCTCGTCTTCTTCCTCCAACGTCGCAGGGACTGCCTGGTCCGGCCTCCGGTGGCTTGCGGTTCTGCTTAGCATGCATCACGGCGAAGCTCTACCCCACTGCCGGCCAGGCTATCCCTCCACCCCTCCACACCTCATGTTATTCTCCAGCGATTGCAGCCCCACGCTGCACCAGAACCAGTTATAACCCTTCTCCTCCTCTCAATCTGCGACTCCACTGCCGCGTCTTCCCATCTCCAAGTCGTTCCCGTCTGGGGCCTCGCCCTCGTCCACCACCTCGTGGCGCTCGGTGCGGCGTGGTTAATAAACGAGAGTCATCGGAAGAGGACTGTATGTGGAGAGCCTGTCGGCTGGGACCCATGGTCGCACACAAGAAAAGTTCCTCCTTATTAAGCTGAAAAAAATGTTTCCTCCCCCTGACGGTTGGGACCCACCGGCTGTATCTTCGCACGGAAGGAAGTGCCTCCTTGTTATGTGAAAATAATTATTCCTCCCGTTGACAGCTGGGACCCGTCAGATTTGCTGGCTGACTTGTGGGCCTACTAAGCAGACGTGTACACAAGGCTTTGTCAACTTAATCAACAATTGATTCTAGCAGCTGGACCACTGGATGTTAATCCAATAGCCGTGCTCCTTCTTCAACCTTTGTTCTTGCTCCTATCTCCTGGGGCGGCACCACGGCTGTGCTGCCACGCACCCGAACCAGTCAAGTTTCCCACTCCTCTCGATCTACGACTCCACTGCCTCGTCTTCCCCATCTTTGGGTTGTTCTAGTCTAGGGACTCGCCGTCGTCCACCGGCCTTGGTGCACTTGGCACGGTGTGGTCAATGTGGTCAACAACCAAGAGTCATCGGAAGATGACTGTACGTGAGAGGTTGACAGTAGGGACGCACCACGCCCATGGACGCATCCATGCAACGGAACGCAGCGTGGTCAACGTGGTCAACGAACGACTTCCATCGGAAGAGTACTGTACGTGGAGAGGCTGACAGTTGGGTCCATGGCCGAAGTAAGGAAGTACCTCCTTATTACGCGGAAAATAATGATTCCTCCGCCCGATAGCAGGGACCCACCGGACGGGCCACCGTATTTCGCGAGAAAAACGTTTCCTGCATGACTGCTGGGACCCACCAGCTACATCTTCGCATGCAAGGAAGTGCGTCCGGGCAAAAAAAAAGATTCGCCCCTAACTGTTGGGACCCACCAGCTACATCTTCACACGCAAGGAAGTGCCTGACAGTCGGGACCCACCTGGTCGAAGCGTACATAGCATTGTCATTCTGGTCGTGAACATGTACATGCATACTGGTCGATGTAGAGGCACGCACGTGTCGTAGTATAGGCGCGCACGTAGCATGTACACATACGTACAGCGGCCAGGGTGCAAGAAAGTAAATACGACCACATACGTACATACGGGCGGGGTCTCGGACGCCTGCTTGTGCATACGTACGGGCAGGGCTCGTCTACATGTCTGGGTCGGAACGGAGAAACTGCATCATCGTCGTGTTCATGGGGAGGCAACGGAATGCGTCGTGTTCATCCGGAGGCAATGGAACGCGTGGGAGCCAACTAGCTTGGACGGAATAGCCGATGGAAACGAGGCCTGGAGTACCGCAAAATGGAGGAAAAGGCCTTATGTTCGACCGGCCATGTTCGAAACGGGATCCTGGTCATCAAGAGGGGTCTGGCGTACCATAAAACAGAGTAAACGGACTTCTGTTGACCTCCTACGGTCAAAACGGGGTCCTGTTGATCGGGAGGGGTGTGGTGTACCGCAAAATAGGGAAACGGACTTGTGTTGGAGTGCTACGTCGAAATGGGGGTCCTGTTCATCGGGAGGGGTGTGGCGAACCGCAAAATGGGACTCCACGGGATACTGGTCATCCACCATAGACCTCCTCCAGCCTCCACCTGCGACTGTTCATCCACGGGCTCCTATTCATCCAGCCTCCACCGCGCGCTACTCCACCAGCTACTGTTCAACAAGCCCTCTCCACGGGCTACTATTCAACCACCCCTCCACGGGCTATTGTTCATCCAGCCCTCCACTAGCTACTATTCAACCAGCCCTCCACGGGGTCGTCCTACTCATCCAGCCCTCCACGGGGTCCTGTTCATCCAGCCCCAACCTGCTCGATCGGAGTCCTGTTCATCCAGAGGCAACACCACGGGATCCTCTTCATCCACCCCC
>NC_057804.1:590602786-590623524 GCF_018294505.1 Triticum aestivum | reverse complement strand
CCCCCAACAACGTCACTTTTCATCGAGGGAAGGAGGAAACAGGGTTCGATCGGCTTTAGTTAGCAGCAGTAGAGAAGGAATCACTCGGGTTCAGTAACGTAGCTAGTGCAATCGCTTGGGTTCAGTTAGAGCCCAACGCCTTGCACACACGAGCGTACGTGTACGAGAGAAACGTGCACCACTCGGCCCCCGACCACCTACCATAACCGGGAACTCCCTGAAATTTTCCTCGCCCTCGCTTCTACCACGGTTTTTTCCCTCATGGACAGCCCAAAGAATGTCATGCAGCTGCGTCTCCGCCCCGCCCAGGACGAAAAGCACATTTTCTGTCACGATTTTTTGTCATAGAATAAGGAGCCCACCACATCTATTATGATACTGGGTTTTGTCACAATTATCATCATAGAAGTGTCATAAGTATAACAGAAATTTTTCTCGTTCGGCCCAAAATGTCACGGATGTGTCTTTTTTTGTAGTGTATACAGGAGATGGAACATTACATCCTGATATGCACCTAATTTATGTGGATGAAGTTTGTGGATTATTTAAGCTTGCAGGTATGCTTGAGAATGTCGTCAAGAAGAACTTCTTCCCTTTATCTTTCAAGCAAAAGGCATTCACATGGTTTAGGCTATGTGATGATATTGGATCATGGAACTACAACCGATTGAAATTGGAATTTCATTAGAAGTTCTACCCTATGCATCTGGTTCATCGTGATCGTAATTATATATAAACTTTTTGGCCTCACGAAGGAGAAAGTATCGCTCAAGCTTGGGGAAGGCTTAAGTCAATGTTATACTCATGCCCCAATCATGAGCTCTCAGGAGAAATTATTATTCAAAAAATTTATGCTCGGCTTTCTCTCAACAATCGCTCCATGCTCGATACTTCTTGTACCGGTTCTTTTATGATGAAGATTATTGAATTTAGATGGGATTTATTGTAAATAATTAAACGCAACTCTGAAGATTAGGAACTCAAAAAAGGTAAGGACTCAGGTATAACACCTAAGTTTGATTGTGTTAAATCTTTTATGGATACCGATGCTTTTCGTGAATTTAGCACTAAATATGGATTTGACTCTGAGGTAGTAGCTTCTTTCTGTGAATCATTTGCTACTCATGTTCATCTCCCTAAGGAGAAGTGGTTTAAATATCATCCTACCATTTAAGTAAAAGTAGTAGAACCTATTAAAGTTGAATAAAAGACTATTATTCCCTCTCTCTCGGTTTACAGGGCGTGCGCATACCCCTAGGTCGTCAATATGACCAACCTAATACAAGTCATATATTACAAAAAAATACCAATATAAACTTCAGAAGTTTTATTTTCAGACGGTATAATTTTTGTGTTATACAGTTTATATCAGGGTGATAAAATTGGCAACCTAGGTATACATGCAGGACTTGTAAACTGAAACGGTGGGAGTACTTATAATGTTGATCCTATTGTTCCTACTGCTTATATTGAGAAACCAACTTTCCCTGTTAGAATAAAGGATCATGCTAAAGCTTCAACTGATGTTCATAAGAGTAATGTTAGAACACCTACACCCCCTGAGCAAATTAAAGTTGAACCTAGTATTGCTATGGTTAAAGATCTCTTGGTCGATAATATTGATGGGCATGATATTTACTTATGTGATGAAGCTGCTAGAATTGCTTAACCTGATACTAAAAATAAACATAGATCTATTGTTGGCATGCCTGTTGTTTTTGTTAAAATAGGATATGATTGTTATCATGGCTTATGTGATATGGGTGCTAGTGCGAGTGCAATACCTCATTCCTTATACAAAGAAATTGTGCATGATATTGCACCTGCTGAAATAGAAGATAATCATGTTACAATTAAGCTTGCCAATAGAGATACTATTTCACCAATTAGGATTGTTAGAGATGTTGAAGTCTTGTGTGGGAAAATTAAATATCCTACTGATTTTCTTGTTCTTGGTTGTCCACAAGATGACCTTTGTCCCATTATATTTGGTAGACCCTTCTTGAATATTGTTAATGCTAAGATAGACTGCAAAAAGGTTGTTACTGTTGGCTTAGGGGACATGTCTCATGACTTTAATTTTCCTAAATTTAATAGACAACCCCATGATAAAGAATTGCCTAGTAAAGATGAAATTATTGGTCTTGCTTCTATTGTCGTGCCTCCTGATGATCCCTCAGAACAATATTTGCTCGACCATGAAAATGATATGTTTATGAATGAAAGAAGGGAAATAGATGAAGTATTCTTTAAATAGAGATCTATTTTGAAACACAACTTGCCTGTTGAAATCCTTGGGGATCCTCCTCCACCCAAGGGAGATCCCGTGTTTGAGCTTAAACAATTACCTGATACTTTGAAATATGCTTATCTTGATGAAAAGAAGATATATCCTATTATTATTAGTGCTAACTTTCAGAGCATGAAGAAGTGAAATTATTGAAAACCCTAACGAAGCTCCGTGCCGCTATTGGATATACTCTGGATGATCTTAAGGGCATTAGTCCCACTTTATGCCAGCATAAAATAAAACTGGAGAAAGATGCTAAACCATTTGTTGATCACCACCGACAGTTAAATCCTAAAATGAAAGAAGTGGTAAGAAATAAAATACTAAAGCTTCTGGAGGCAGGTATAATTTATCCTATTGTTGATAGTCAGTGGGTAAGTCCTGTCTATTGTGTCCTTAAGAAGGGAGGTATTAGTGTTGTTCCTAATGATAAGGATGAATTGATCCCACAAAGAATTGTTATAGGTTATAGAATGGTAATTGATTTCCACAAATTAAATAAAGCTACTAGAAAGGATCATTACCCTCTACCTTTTATTGATGAAATGCTAGAAAGACTATCTAAACATACACATTTTTTCTTTCTAGATGGTTATTCTGGTTTCTCTCAAATACCTGTGTCAAAAGAGGATCAGGAAAAAGACCACTTTTACTTGCCCTTTCGGTACCTTTGCTTATAGACGTATGCCTTTTGGTTTATGTAATCCACCTGCTACCTTTCAAAGATGTATGACTGCTATATTCTCTGACTTTTGTGAAAAGATTGTTGAGGTTTTCATGGATGATTTCTCCGTTTACGGAACTTCTTTTGATGATTGCTTAATCAGCCTTGATCGAGTTTTGCAGAGATGTGAAGAAACTAATCTTGTCTTGAATTGGGAGAAGTTACACTTTATGGTTAATGAAGGTATTGTATTGGGGCATAAAATTTCTGAAAGAGGTATTGAGGTTGATAAAGCTAAAGTAGATGCTATTGAAAAGATGTCGTGTCCTAAGGACATCAAAGTTATAAGAAGTTTCCTTGGTCATGCTAGTTTTTATAGGATGTTTATTAAAGACTTCTCTAAAATTTCTAGGCCTCTGACTAATCTCTTACAAAAAGATGTTCCTTTTGTCTTTGATGATGATTGTGTAGAAGCATTTGAAATACTTAAGAAAGCCTTGATTTCTGCACCTATTGTTCAACCGCCTGATTGGAATTTACCATTTGAAATTATGTGTGATGCCAGTGATTATATTGTAGGTGTTCTTCTAGGACAAAGAGTTGGTAAGAAATTAAATGTTATCCAATATGCTAGTAAAACTCTAGACAGTGCCCAGAGAAATTATGCTACTACTGAAAAAGAATTTTTAGGAGTTGTGTTCGCTCGTGATAAGTTCAGACCTTATATTGTTAGTTCCAAAGTAACTGTTGACACTGATCATGTTGCTATTAAATATCTTATGGAAAAGAAAGATGCTAAACCTAGACTTATTAGATAGGTTCTCTTGCTACAAGAATTTGATTTGCATATTATTGATAGAAAGGGAGCTGAGAACCCCATTGCACACACCTTGTCTAGGTTAGAAAATGTTCTTGATGACCCACTACCTATTGATGATAGCTTTCCGGATGAACAATTAGTTGTCATAAATGCTTCTCGTACTGCTCCATGGTATGCTGATTATGCTAATTACATTGTTGCAAAATTTATGCCACCTAGTTTCACATACCAGCAAAACAAAACAAAAATCTACGATTTAAGACATTACTTTTGGGATGACCAATGCCTTTATAAAGGAGTAGATGGTGTTATTAGACATTGTGTACCTGAGCATGAACAGGAACATATCCTACGCAAGTGTCACTCCGAGCCTTATGGAGGACACCACGCTGGAGATAGAACTGCACATAAGGTATTGCAATCCGGTTTTTATTGGCCTACTCTTTTCAAAGATGCCTGTCGGGGAAAACGAACACCTGCGGGTCACAACGATCCCTTCTATGTTCGATGGGGGGATTAGCTGCATGAAGAGGAGGTCGAGCCGTTAGCACACGGGAGATTTTTATCCTGGTTTGGGCCGCACTGATGGTAATACCCTAGTCCGGCTTATCTGGTTATATGTGTGTTCTTGAGCTTTTGAACTAGATACGATGTGTGCTTTGTCCAAAAGTCTAAAGCCCCTCTCTGTATGCCTTGGGCCTCATTTTATATGCAAAGGGGTTGCCACAGTGGCACACAGGAGGTGGCAAGCTATAGTTGTACGAGCTTATCGCTCGGCAACGTAGGACAAACGCATTTAATGCATTGCCTATGTGTCCTCTTGCTTTATTGGGGACGGCAACAGAAGCCATCTCGTCCTTCGCCGCTCCTCCTTGCTTCGACACACGTCCTGGTCGACGAGGCATGCAATGCCATGCTGGAAAACAAGCTGTTGTGTTGGCACAATGGTAAGTTTCCACGAAGATATGCATGCCGCCACGCAGGCGTCCGCTTATTTGGCACGCCGATCATTGCACTGGAGTGGTGGTGAGGTGGAGAAACCTTGCCGGGCGTGGGTCTGGCCGTGGCCCAGCGATCGTCCCCGGAAAGGCTTGCCGGGGGCCTTGGAGTCATCTCCAGCAAGGGTCTTGCTGGGGTCTTCGTCTTCTGGTCCCACATGGATCTGCGGGTTGTCGATCTTTATGAGGATCTGCATGCTATCAAGCATGCGCTCTCCAGATCTTGGTCTTGACGTTGTCGATGGTGTCAGAGCTCTTAGCCCCAAGGGTGATGGGCTTGCTAGTGCTGCATAGGACGCCCCGGGAAGGGCCCAGCTCACCCTTTGCTCCTTGTGCTTTGAGTATGTGTCTTCGTAGTCTTTGTTCTTTGCTTTCCTCTGCCTCGCCAGGCCCTGCCGCAGGTGTGGCTGCGACTGCCCGTGCACTAGTAAGGGGTACAGAAGTACTGATAGTTTTGAACACCGACGGGAGCCTCCAGGCCTGGGCCACATAAAAGCGCAAGGCGTAGTTGGCCAGGCCCAAGGCAGTGCACGGGAAAGTGTGGCGGAGATGGATCGCCCATGATCTTTCTGTCAGTTGCACTTCCCCACGACCCGCGTCAAGCGCGTGATGTGGGGGTCACGTGTGGGATGGGCATGGCACGCATGCGTCACCCTGCAGTAAATGGTAAAGAGGTGGCCCGCACCTTCCCCATAAAAAGGTGAAATCCGCAGGGGCACTGCTCGTTTACCCTCTCTGCTCCAACCAAATCTAGAAACCGCCATTCCCCTTCAACTTCCTTGAGCGAAAACCGGAGCTTGCGCTCCCGTTCGCCGCCGTCGCGCTTCCACCGCTTTCCCCACTCCCTCTCTCTCCTTAGCTGCCATGGCGCCCAAGATGAGAAAGGGCAAGCACAAGGCTACCGAAGGAAAAGAGGTACCGGAGAGTGAGTTGGCAAAGCTGCGGAAAGAAGCGCGCCCTCTTCACTCCGGCGATCGACATGCTCACGCTCAGGGACCAGTTTTGGTGCTTGTGGGGGAGAGAGACGACGGGGCATCCCGCCACGCAGGTCATCCCCGCTCCCTTCACCAAGCCTGGCCCTGATACTTATCCTTTCTTTGTCAATTACTTCTCTTGCAGGCTCTGCCCCCCTTTCTCAGATTTCTTCAATGACATCATGCACACCTAAGGCTTCCATCTTCTGGATTTCACGCCGAATGTTGTGGCATGCATGGCCCTCTTCGCCCACCTCTGCGAGGGCTTCGGCGGATTCCACCCTAGTATGGCACTCTTTTGCCATTATTTCGTCCCCCATGTCCAGCAAGGGGATGCCATTACTGGCTCTGTTACTTGGATCCCAAGACCTCTGTGCTAGGGCGTATACCCGGAGGGTTTCCATAAGGTGTGGTGGGAGGAATGGCGAGGTCGGTGGTGCTGGATTGTAGAGAAAGAGCCACGGCCGTTTTGCGAGGTCCGTCGGAGTCCGCTGGTCCATGGCGATGACTGGAGCGATTTCGATCCCAATGATGGGAAGCTCACAGTCGCTACCACCAGAATCCTCCACCTCGTCTCTGTCGGCCTCACAATGGAGATGATTGGGGCCGGCTTCATTCGTTGTCGCATTGCTCCTTTGCACAAGAAGAGGGCGGCCTGGGATTTTAAGAACGCAGCGGATAGCATGAGGCTCCGCCCTGGCCTAAAGCACAACTTCATGGTGATGCAGCATGCGTCCATCTCCTAGAGGCTCTTCCAGCTCAAGATCGACAAGGACGACAACTCAGAAAGGACCGGTAAGGCCGCAAAGGCCGGCAAGACCGGCCACCCACTCAGGTTGCCAGAAGGGGTGCATCCATTGAGTAACAACTCCCGCCAGACTGAGACCATTGCTACGATGCGAGCCTTCAATGCCCATGGCCTGGATCCAACCTGGGCCGAGCCAGAGGCGGAGTTCATGCAACAGTTCTTCGACAACCTGTCGGAGGGCACCGTCCACGCTGAGCCAGAGCTCATCCGCCCCACCACCAACGAAGAGGTGGCGTACATTGCCGCCAGGGCAGAGGAGGTGGCACTTAAGTTGGTGGGGCCCGTCGGGGAGACCAGCGGCACTGGCGTCGGGGTTCCCCATACCATGGAGGTGGCCGAAGAGCCGGCCGAGGAGGCATCTGAGGCGGATGAGGCCTTGGTCTCGAAGAAGAGGCGCGTCCTATGGCGGACAAGCTCTGGCGAGCCAGTCCGCCCTAACAAGGCCACGCAGCGGCAAGGGGCTCAGGCACAACCCATGCGCCAGACGAGGTGTGAGGCTGTGGAGGCGCTGGAGGTGGCTGCAGTAGCGAAGAGAGCCGCAGCCACTGCTTCCTCCTCGACCAGACGCGCTGCCGCTTCTTCCTCGATCGAGCGTGTAAGGACCCCGTCTCCTTCCCCGATGGGCTCCATCCCAGTGGCCAATTACGACCTTGTGTCGTTTAGCCCGAGGAGGAAGAGGAGGGCAGAGGAAGAGGACGAGTATGTACTCTGCCTTCCCTATCTATTCTCTGATTCCTTACTTCAATCGCTTCATCTTGATATGATTTCATTGTTGCAGGGACATGGAGACGTTGTCCCAACGGGTGGCGAAGAGGACCAAAGCCTCAACGGGCGACGAGCCCGCGGTAGGCACTCCACGTGCGTCAGGGAAGATTTTCATCAGCCCAGAGTCCAGCCCCGAGCGCAGCCCCCACGCCAGCCCCTAGCGTAAGTTCGTCACTTGTTCCTTGCTGGCGGGTGTCGGAGCATGCAGCCTTATTGATAATCTTGCCGGGCCCGTAGGAGGAGAGCAGCAGGAGGAGGAGCCGCTAGGGGCCACCCCCGACATGCCTCCCCTGTCGACTGCACCAACTAGATGGGTGTCCCCGGCAAGGGCACCCACCGACGAGCCCACGCACATGAAGGAGGA
The DNA here is from genome assembly GCF_018294505.1 of Triticum aestivum. Taxonomy (NCBI): domain Eukaryota; kingdom Viridiplantae; phylum Streptophyta; class Magnoliopsida; order Poales; family Poaceae; genus Triticum; species Triticum aestivum. The sequence goes on along the minus strand of NC_057804.1, from coordinate 590,615,841 downwards.
GGCCGTAGGTGAGGGTGTCCTAGATTAAGGGGTCCTTAGATAGCCGGACTATATACATGGGCCGGACTGTTGGGCTATGAAGATACAAGATAGAAGACTTCGTCCCGTGTCCGTATGGGACTCTCCTTTGCGTGGAAGGCAAGCTTGGCGGTTTGGATATGTAGATTCCTTTCTCTATAACGGACCTTGTGTAACCCTAGCCCCCTCCGGTGTCTATATAAACCGGAGGGTTTAGTCCGTAGGACAACAACAATCATAATCATAGGCTAGCTTCTAGGGTTTAGCCATTACGATCTCGTGGTAGATCAACTCTTGTAATACTCATATTCATCAAGATCAATCAAACAGGAAGTAGGGTATTACCTCCATAGAGAGGGCCCGAACCTGGGTAAACATTGTGTCCCCCACCTCCTGTTACCATCAGCCTAAGACGCACAGTTCGGGACCCCCTACCCGAAATCCGCCGGTTTTGACACTGACATTGGTGCTTTCATTGAGAGTTCCACTGTGACGTTGAAGATAGGATTGATGGCTCGCCTTGCTATCAAGGACAACATCACCTCTAGAGGAGCCCTGACCTCAGGCTAAACCCTCCGGCTGGGCGGCTTGACCATGACCGCCCGTTCGGCCATCGAGCTGACGATGACTTCTTGGGTCATCGAAAATTGCCTCCATGCAAGCTCAGAATACTCTGAGCAGATGGATCCGACAAAGTTATCATCTTTAAACGAACTCCTAGATCGCATCGCCGCCTTGGGAGTCGCTACGGAGTACGATCAGATTGGTCTTAAACCCGGTCAAAGAGAGATTGAATCTCCGCTGATCACCCATCAAATAGCGGTGGTAGAGGGGCAATGCAACAACTCTTCCCCTATATTGAGGATGAATTATGTTCGGATTTCCGAGCTCACCGAGCCAGATACCCGCTCGCGGGAAGACATGCCCCGTACTCCGAACCTAAAGTCGGACCGTGGGCCAGAAAAATTGGTCGATATCCCGGAGCCCGAACAGTTAAGCTCGAAAACTTCTCAAACTCCGGATCCCAGATTGGGCCAGGGTTCGGACTTAAATCCACCCACCCACCCAAATACTAGCGATCTTACCAACATTAGACAGCAGTCCCAAGAGACGGTCCATCACTTCCGGGCCAGATTTCTCCTTGTCAAGAACAAGGTCAAGGACTGCCGCGATGAAGACGCAATCTCATTATTTCGCAAATATTGCACGGATGAGGGCATCCTCAACACCATAAATCACCGTCACGTATCACACTTCACTGACTTGGCAACCATAGTACAGAAGTACTGCGCGATGGAAAGCGCCTGGCAAACTCGGGCAACCTCTTAGGAGCCACCGGTTTCCACTAAACCCCTCGTCCGGACAAAAAGGGTGTACCCTCATACGTCGCTCGATCCAATAACAAAAAAAATTGAAACCCATTACAGGGCGCGGAACCATTTTGGAGGGATGGCTCGATAAGCCATGCAAAATACACACCACACCGGATACCGTACCAACTCACAGCCTTAGAGCATGTTGGATACTTCGGCAGGTGGCCAAGAGCGGCGAGGATCTCCTCACCAAAAATACCGTAGAACAACATCCCACAAAAAACAATAACCCTACAGTGTTGGCATTCTTTGAGACTTTCGCCTCAAATAACAGGCGCAAGAGGGCACTCCACGGCCTCGCTGAAGTCTGCAAAATTGCAACAATAAACCCCTGGAAGACACGACCATAACTTTCAATGCCAGTGACGAACCACAATTCAGAACAGTCCGGGCACCACCCGCATTAGTCCTCGGTCCAATTGTGGACAGCTTTCGGCTTACCAAAGTACTCATGGACGGCGGCAGCGGACTAAACCTCATTTACGAGGAAACTCTCAACAAGATGGAAATAGACAAGAGCTGCATTGAGCAAACTAGAATGACCTTCCGAGGAATTATTCCCAGTCAGGAGGCGCGATGTGCGGGAAAAATCACACTCGATGTGGTATTCGGCACACCGGAGAATTATCGGTCGGAAGAGATAACCTTTCAAGTGGCCCCTTTCAATAGTGGATATCACGTCTTGTTAGGGCGAGATGCATATGCAAGCTTCCAAGCTATACCCCATTATGGGTACATGAAGCTCAAGATGCCCGGGCCCAATGGATTCATCACTCTTGCGAGTGATCTGGACATAGCACTACGCGTCGAAAACAAAACCGCCGCCTTGGCCCTCGAGGCACTGTCTGAAGCCCTCGTGGTCGAAGAATTAACTGCATTACGTTCCACCGTGGATAGGGACGACGTGATACTCGATAAGCGATCCAAATCCACCTCCTTTAAACCAGCAGACGAAATAGTCAAATTCCAAGTCCACCCAACGGACTCCACGAAGATAGCATCCATCGGGGCATAGCTGGACCCCACGATCGAAGCCGCACTGCGGATGTTCCTATGTGAAAACTGGGACATCTTCGCCTGACACCCTTCTGGTATGCTAGGGATCCCACGCAGGCTGGCCGAACACAGCCTAAACCTACTGAAGGGATATAAGCCGGTTAAGAAAACACTATGGCGCTTTTCAGAACCCAACGACAAGCTATGGGGGGAGCTAGCCAAGTTACTCGAAGCCAGATTCATCACAGAGATAAAACACCCGGACTGGCTAGCAAACCTGGTGATGGTACCAAAGAAGGATAAATCCTGGTGCCTATGTGTCGATTTCAAAGACCTCAACAAGGTCTGCCCTAACGATCCCTTGCCCCTCCCCCGCATTGATCAGATTATTGATGCTACCGCAGGACACGACTCATTGTGTTTCCTCGACGCATACTCCGGATACCATCAAATCAAGATGAAGGAGTCCAATCAAGCCGCAATGGCATTTATCACCCCATACAGGCCTTTCTGCTTCAACACTATGCCTTTCGGGCTCAAAAATGCCGGCCCCACCTATCAGCGCATGATTCAAACATGCCTGGAGAAACAAATCGGCAAAATAGTTGAAGCATATGTGGATGATGTGGTCATCAAGACCAGACACGTTGTGTCCTTAATAGATGATCTGAGGCTCACATTCGATAACCTCCGAATATATGACATCAAGCTCAATCTAGAAAAATGTGTTTTCGGCATTCCTGCTGGAAAGCTTCTGGGCTTCGTCGTTTCCAATAGAGGAATCGAGGCAAACCCAGCTAAAATACGAGCTTTGTCACAGTTGGCTACGCCAACAGACCTTAAACAAATCCAAAACCTAGCTGGATGCATGGCAGCTTTAAGCTGCTTTATCTCCAGATTAGGAGAAAAGGCATTGCCACTTTATCGCCTTCTCTGACGAACTGAACATTTTGAGTGGACAGACGCAGCGACGGTCGGACTAGAGTAAATAAAGGATCTTTTAGCAAGCAACCCAATCCTGGCCGCACCGAATGTTGGCGAACCCATGTTGCTATACATAGTGGCAACACACCAAGTCATGAGTGCGGTGCTCGTCATCGAATGAGAGGAGGATGGACACAAATTCCCGCTTCAAAATCTGGTATACTATGTATCTACTGTCCTTGCACCATGCAAATCCCGGTACCCTCATTATCAAAAAATAGCATACGCAGTCTTCATGGCATCCCGGAAACTACGACACTATTTTCAAGAGTGTTCGATCACGGTGGCCTCCGAAGTACCACTCACACTATTGGAATTAGCTTCTTCGCCATCTGCCATGGCGGACGGCAAAGGCATACAAGGCGGTCGGCAAAGACCTTTGTCATCCGTCAGCGGATAGCAACAGGTCCGGCTGAATAGGCTACAGCAAAGGCTTCTTTGCCGTCAGCTGGAGGACGGCAATGATGAAACGGTCTTTGCCGTCAGCCGGCTGATGGCAAAGGTCCCGGACGGCACACATGACAGCGTCTGGCCGTTAGGGGGCTAACGGTGAGCTTTGCCGTCAGCTGGCTGACGGCAAAGTAACCAAATAGGACAGCCCCCAGGTTGTGCAGGGAGCTGCCACGTGGCATCTTTGCCATCTGCTGGCTGATGGCAAATTTCTTTGCTATCCGCAAGTGGACGGCAAATATCATGTATAGCCCCTGTTTTTCCTGTTTTTTCTTAAATTCATTCAACTTGAACACACAAATTTCACAAAAGACATATATATATATATATATATATACATAACCAACACATAGTTCCATCCATACATATTACAAAAGTTTCACATTGTTCATCCAACACCGTTATCCATCCATCCATATAACAAGTTCCATCCATGCAAGTTCATCGATACAAAATAAAAGCAGAAAGGGAAAAGAAGCACTCCATCCATGCAAGCTTCTGTGAATTAAATGAGATCTAGAAAATGGGAAACAAGAAAGTTAGAAGAAGAAGAAGAAGAACATGAAGAAGAAGAAAATGAAGAAGAAGAAGACTGGAATAAGAAGTAAGCATACTTAGGTAAAATGGAGCTAACCTAGCTAATTATGCCATCTTTGAGTGAACTAAGCATATTATTCCATCTTGGTCATTTTGAAAATAACCTAGGTAAACTAGGTCATTTTGGAGCTAACCTAGGTAAACTTGGTCATTTTGGAGCTAACCTAGGTAAACTAGGTCATTTTGGAGCTAACCTAGCTAAAATGGATCATATTGGAGCTAACCTAGGTAAACTTAGTCATTTTGGAGCTAACCTAGGTAAACTTGGTCATTTTGGAGCTAACCTAGGTAAACTTGGTCATTTTGGAGCTAACCTAGGTAAACTAGGTCATTTTGGAGCTAACCTAGCTAAAAGGGATCATATTGGAGCTAACCTAGGTAAACTTGGTCATTTTGGAGCTAACCTAGCTAAAACGGATCATATTGGAGCTAACCTAGGTAAACTTGGTCATTTTGGAGCTAACCTAGGTAAACTTGGTCATTTTGGAGCTAACCTAGGTAAAATGGATCATATTGGAGCTAACCTAGGTTAAATGGGTCATTTTGGAGCTAACTTAACTAATTATGCCATTTTTTAGTTAACTAAGCATAATTATGCCATTTTTTTACACAAGTAAGCCAAGTGTATCTCACTATTGAGCAAACCTAGGAAACTAAGCATATTAGAGATAACTTAGCATATTAGAGCTAACTTATGTCATTTCGGAGGAAACAAAGCTAAGTATATATAGATCATTCTAGAGATCTGACATACCTGACATAGTTCACTGCTCATTCTTCTTCTCCTTCTCCTTCCTCATCCTGATGCGCAAAAGCGGCGAGGCGGTGGAGTCAGTGGGATGTAGTCTTCTACCACAATTGGCATGGTCATGTGTAACACCCCGGATGTAATTTTCCATAACTGTAACTCCAGCTCTTGCCATTTCCGGCTATGTGTTATGAGTTTCCCTTCGTGGTTGGGTTTTTGTCTTTCATTTTGCATTTTGTTCGTGTCATGCATCTCATCTCATAGCATCATCCGCATTACATCTGCATGTTTTCATAAAGCTTGCATCTGTTTGTTGTTGCCGTGTTCCGTCCTTGCCTTAGTTATCCATTTCGAGACCAACCGTGTTTTTGTTTCCCTCTTGTCAAACCACCTAACCTCTCTTGCCAGCTCGCAGCTGAAAGTACATGTAGTCCCCATGTGTGGTTTTGGTAATTAAATGACAATCCTAATGGACTAATGCTTGCACTGAGATATACATTTGAAGGAAAGTTCCATTTGCAATGCATGAAGAATATTGGATGAATTGGTGGATGAAATCCATCAACATCTATATATGCATTGAGACTTGATAATGAATGACAATTCCTATGAAGAAACAATGACATCAAGTTATATAGGAAGGTTTGTTCCATGGGTGATGCAAGAAGGATATTGAATGGATTCGGAATGAATGCCATATACATGTAGTTGTGCATCAAGATTAATCATGGAGCAAAGATTAAGGTTGACCAAGATGAAGATCGAAGATTGAATTCAAAGATGGTCAACACACAAGCGCAAATCATGTGCCACGTGAGATCTTGTGGTATGGTAAGAATTTGTCAATTGCGCTTTGTGTACTAACCCATACTATGTGTTGCCTATGTTTTTGAGAGGAGATTCTCATGGGCTCGCATCGAGAGAGAGATTTCAAGTGTCTATGAGAGGATGACATCAAGTGTTGATGATCATGGTTGACAAGGGCAAGTTCAAGATAACTATCCCGAAGGATTACATGCTTGAAGCTTGTGGATGATCACATGATGGACACATGAAGATAAATACAAAGCAAAGCTTCCCACATTGTGTATGGGGGAGATACTTGAAGACTTCACCAATGTCTTGCCATTCAACTTGATCCAAGAAGAAACTTCAACTTCAAGCTCAAGTGAAAGGCTCGAGTCAAAGGTATTAGTTCCTTCGACGTTAGTGTTGTGGAGTGATGAACACCGAAGGAACACATACACTCAAGAATGGATTCTTGATAGCTATGTAGTGTAGACCTTTTATGATTCTTGAGTTATAGGGATCCCGCACTATTAAGAGGGGATCAAAGGGGTTCGTGATAGATTTGCTCAAGTCAACATCTTCTCTACACAATTCCACTCATATCCTATATACCAAAGAAAATCCAAAGCCAAATAGGTTACCCAAATACATGATAAAACCTTTGCATATTTTGCATCCTCCATTTTGGTTCATATTGGGTGTTCTCTATGTGAGGACCTGGGTTTTTTTCATAGCTTCAAAACGAGCCCAAGATCATCAAAATCGGAGTCCGGATGTAAAAGTTGTGCCTGTTTCAGTTTCTAGGCTGCAGCAGTTTGGTTTGGCCGGATCATCCGGGTCCTCTCCCATATCATCCGGGCTTTGCCCAGATCATCCGGGTTCCTGCCCGGATCATCCGGGTTATTCGTAAAATTCATCACAGAAGCTTATTCCGCTAGCCGGATCATCCGGCTACCCACCCGGATCATCCGGGAATTGCTCGGATCATCCGGCTATGTCCCCGGACATCCGGGTATCTACTTCACCGCATTGTATATTGACCTTTCCGGATCATCCGGGCATTGCCCGGATCATCCAGGTATGCGTCCAGATCATCCGGGCAGGTCAACAACTGTGGGAAACGGCTCTATTTTCTTTGGGGGTATAAATATCCCTCTCCCACTCCGGGGGAGGGTTGAGCACTTCATCCCAAATCGTCCCAAGAACACAAGTGGCTCCCTCTCACTTCTCCTACACCAATTCTTAGATCCCGGAGAGATTAGTGAGTGTTCTTGAGAGTTGTTCCAATCAAAAGATAGATCCTCTCCCTCTCCCTCTTGTGACCAAAGCAATTCGTGATTTGAGCAAGTCTTGAGCATTTGCCCTTGATCTTGTTACTCTTGGAGGTTGGAGACTCCTAGGCGGTAGGAGTGCTCCGGTGAGGAATCAACTGGTGATTTGTCCCCCGGAAAGTTTGTAAAGGTTTGGAGGCCGCCTCAAGGTCTACCACTAGTGGTTGAGAATCGCCTTCGTGGTGATATCTCAAGGAGAATAGGGTGAGCCTTCGTGGCGTTGGTGTGCCTTCGTGCTAACATCCACCTCTCTAACGGTGACTAGCTTCCCTCCAAGGAAGTGAACATCGGGATACATCCTCGTCTCCGTGTCTTCGGTTAATTCTAACCCTAGCCACTACTTGTGGTTTACTTTGGTCTCTTGACCTTGCATTCACTATATCTTGTTGTCCTCATTATATTGTGTTGGTTACCATATCGTAGAGATTATCTAGGCCAACACTTTATAGTCCGCAATTCATACTTGCTACTATTGTTCTATCGTGCGCTTAATGTGAATTGCTAGCTTGTAACATTCATTTCCATATCTTGTGACATAACTTGTGTAAGCCTGTATTGCTTACTTGTGGTTGTGTGTATTATTCATTTATATATCTTGTGATATACATTGAGTAAGTTTGTGTAACTTACTTGTGCTTACTCATATCCTCGTTGTTCTCATCTTGTTTATCCTAAGTTGTTGGTGCACTTAGTTAGCCTGGTATATTTAGGATTTGTGCTTGAAAAGTATCCTCTTAGTTTATTTCCGCATTAGGATATAGCCAAATCCGTATAAGATTTTAAAACGCCTATTCACCCCCCCTCTAGGCGACATCGTGGTCCTTTCAATTGGCTCCCAGTTCGTCCTCCCACCTACCACAACAACAGAGAGCCCCACACTCTAGCGCTCGATCTCCTCGAGCGAGCTCCTGCCTCGTTCCCCTCCGGCCTCGCCCGTCCTTCGCGCGCGACATGCCGCAGCACCACCGGAGCTCCCTCCGCCGACGAGCATCACCGGCAGATGATCCCTCGCCGTCTGGTTCTCTCTCTCCCTGCACCCCCCTTTTTCCCTCTCTAGTTCTCCCCTCACCTCGTCTCTCTCTTTGCTCTCTTCACAGGAGCACACCAGCGCCATGGAAGCCTCCCGATGGACCCCGGCCTCCTCCCCGCCTTGCCGGAGCAAGCCAGCAGGCAGGCACCCGTCGCGCCCTCTTCGTCGTCCTTCCCCTCCTTCCTATCTTGCTAACCTCCCCTGCTCTCCTTGTCTTCTCTGCTGGACAGGAGCAACCAGGGCGTCCCGGAGCTCCAATCACCGCCAAGTCCAATTGTCGGCCAGATCCATCAAGTCCCGGCCATCTCCGCCGTTCTCGGTCCTAACCGCCACCCAAGTCCCTCGCCTGGCCGCCCCTTCATCCCACTCGTCGAAGCTCTGCTCCCAGCCGCCAGCACCTCTGCTATGCCTTCCGCTCGAGAACGAGCGCGTTGACCGTGTCCCCTCCCTCGTTCGATTCATCCTGCCGCAGCCAGATCCACCAAGCCTAGTCGCCAGCTCGCCCGCTTCGGCCTGCCTCCTCCCCGCACCAACGGGCTTGGCCCATGGTGAGCGCCCCTCCTTTGTTTTTCCTCCTGATGGGCCAGCCTGCAGATTCGGCCTGCATGTGTTTTTTTCCTGTTCTGTACGTTTTGCTAATTATCCAGAGAACTATAGTTTTACAGAAAAGTCCTTGCACATCATGCATATAATAACTCATTAGCCGTGCATCGGGTTAAAATGACTCATACATGTAAAATGCTTAGAATTTCATCTAGATTCATAATATCCAACTTTCATCCATGTTAAAAATGTTTAAAATGATATTTGCATTTAATTTGCTGAATGCCATGCTAACATGATTTATTTCATAACTAAGTAACTTTAGCTCCATTTTTAATAAACTTTATATGTAAATGGGGTGGAAAAATGCATAGATTAACTTGGTGCACTTTGTTTTACTGTTTAACAATATTAAAATATGGTTTAGGGCAGAACAGTACCAATTCCAAAATATGCATATGAGGTTTTTCTAGAATTGTTGTTTGTTGTTTCCGGCCTCATTTAAACTTGCCTAAATAGTTAGTTTTGTTTTGTTTCACATCTTTCCATGTTTAACAACATTTAATATTGTTGTACCTAAACGAGAGCGAACTAAATAACTCGAATGTGGTGTTTCGTCAATATGCAACTCGTTGCATATTGAGCTCCACTTAACTTGTAGTATTGTTTGTCGCACTTTGCCATGCCATGCCTCATTAAACCGGGCATGCATCATACTTGTATGTGCATCATGACATGTTTATGCCTGTGTGTTTACCATGTTGTTTGCTTCTTTCCGGTTTGCTTCTCTCTTTAGCTTCTGTTTTGTTACGGAGTTGTGAGGATTCGTTCGACTATGTCTGTTTGTCTTCTTCATGGACTCGTTCTTCTCCCTTGCGGGATTTCAGGCAAGATGACCATTACCCTCGATATCACTTCTATCTTTGCTTGCTAGTTGCTTCGTTCTATCGCTATGCTGTGCTACCTATCACTTGTTTATCAAGCCTCCCAAATTGCCATGTCAGCCTCTAACCTTTTTTCACCCTTCCTAGCAAACCATTGCTTGGCTATGTTACCGCTTTGCTCAGCCCCTCTTATAGCGTTTTTAGTTGCAGGTGAAGTTGAAGATTGCTTCATGATGGACAAGATTATGTTGGGATATCACAATATCTCTTATTTAATTAATGCATCTATATACTTGGTAAAGGGTGGAAGGCTCGGCCTTATGCCTGGTGTTTAGTTCTCTTGCCGCCCTAGTTTCCGTCATACCGGTGTTATGTTCCTTGATTTTGCGTTCCTTACGCAGTTAGGTGATTTATGGGACCCCCTTGACAGTTCGCTTTGAATGAAACTCCTCCAGCAAGGCCCAACCTTGGTTTTAACATTTGCCACCTAAGCCTTTTTCCCTTGGGTTCTGCAGACTCACGGGTCCTCTTTATTTTAACCCCCTCGGGCCAGTGCTCCTTCGAGTGTTGGCCCGAACCGAGAAGCCTGCAGGGCCACCTTGGGGAAACTCAAAGTCTGGTTTTACTCGTAGCTTGACTTATCCGGTGTGCCCTGAGAACGAGGTACGTGCGACTCCTATCGGGATTTGTCGGCACACCGGGCGGCTTTGCTGGTCTTGTTTTGCCATTGTCGAAATATCTTGTAACCGGGATTCCGAGTGTGATCGGGTCTTCCTGGGAGAAGGAATATCCTTCGTTGACCGTGAGAGCTTGTGATGGGCTAAGTTCGGACACCCCTGCAGGGTATAAACTTTCTAGAGCCGTACCCGCGGTTATGTGGCAGATGGGAATTTGTTAATATACTGTTGTAGAGAACTTGACACTTGACTTAATTAAAATGCGCCAACCGCGTGTGTAGCCGTCATGGTCTCTTTTCGGCGGAGTCCGGGAAGTGAACACAGTCTTTGTGTTATGATTGTGCGTAAGTAGTTTCAGGATCACTTCTTGATCACTTTTAGCTTCTCGACCGTTCCGTTGCTTCTCTTCTCGCTCTTATTTGCGTATGTTAGCCACCATATTTGCTTAGTGCTTGCTGCAACTCCACCTCATTAACACTTCCTACCCATAAACTTAAATAGTCTTGATCTCGCGGGTTTTGAGATTGCTGAGTCCTCGTGACTCACCAGATACTATCACAATAGTTGCAGGTGCCGATGATACCAGTGTAGGTGATGCAACCGAGCTCAGATGGGAGCTCAACGAAGACCTTGGTCGTAACTATGTTTCGTTTCCTGATGATCAGTAGTGGAGCCCAGTTGGGACGATCAGGGATCTAGCAGTTGGGTTATCTTGTTTTCTTTTGGCTTCGTCCGTAGTCGGACTATGTGTGTACTATGAATGATGCATGAATTATATGTTCATTGTGTGAAGTGGTGATTGTAAGCCAACTCTTTATCCCATTCTTGTTCATTACATGGGATTGTGTGAAGATGACCCTTCTTGCGACAAAACCACCATGCGGTTATGCCTCTAAGTCGTGCTTCGACACGTGGGAGATATAGCCGCATCGTGGGTGTTACATCATGTCACCCGGCTGTGGGATCGCCGGCGCCACCACCTTCGCGAGGTCATTGTCAGGCACCACCACCATCGCGAGGCCATCTTCAGGCAGCACCATTGCTAGGTCATCCTCACCCACCACCATCTCTTTCCCATCGTCAGCCACCACCATCGCTACGTCATCCTCAGCCACCACCATCTGTGGCCCATCGTCGACCTCCACCTCCTCATCCCCACTCTTCTCTTATTCTTCCCCACTCCATTTTGGATCATCCTCGCTGCTGCTTTTGCTGCAGCCTTAGTCGTTGCTGCTTTGGCTATAGCCAGAGTCGCTGCTGCTGCTCCCATTGCCTGACCAAATGCAACAATGACCGTTAACAATCGATGTGAGACAAAGCAAAATGTAGAGGAAGAAGAGGCAGAACATACTGGCATCATCGTTGTCCTGGTAGCGCATGCGACACATAGTCATGTCGAACAACTTCACAGTGAGCATGGCGTCACCATCGTACCTGAAGAGAAGGAAGTACCCGTGCCGCAGGTCGTCGGCACGGTAGAACTGCTCCCAGCCATGACACAGGTACATGTGGTTGTACCTGATCACCAACTCCACGTCCCAAAGCCTGTGAAGACCGCTCTCGGCCTATCACCGCTTCACATTCTTTGGCCGATGGCCGTCCAGCATCGTCATAAAAGTGTGAGGAAGCCTCTGCAGTTTGGGATAAGGAGTGATGTAGCAAACAACAGAGGTATCATAATGAGATGGGTGAAGGGGAGATCTCTCCTTTTATATACCTGCCTCTTGGAGGAAGTCCCAAGTATGATACTAAAGAACTCGAAAGCAACCAACTCATACTCCAGTGTGGCAGAGAAGAGGCTGCGGTGACGGCCTCCCCCCATCTCTAATAAGCAGCAGAAGAGACCAATTAGTATCTAGAAGCATATCTATAAACATGGAGCCAAGTTTCTAGACATGAAAGAAAACTGAGAAAAAGCAATGCACTTGTGCTCAACAACATCAACAAAACTTAATTTATTTGGTAGGTTAGTTGGCAATGGCAATAGGTACCCTTGAAAACTAGGGATTTATTTAGACGTGAAAGAAATCTGAAAATGTTGAAAAACAAAGCATAGTAATCTAAAAATAGGGAAAAATACACTTCTTCCTCCTCCTCTTTAATTATCTTCTTCTTATTATTATTTTCATCTTTCTTCTTTCTTCTTAACCAAAACTAAACCTAAAGTTGCACCATATTTTAGGTGGCTCTAGGTGCCACACAGCAAGCATAGTTGCACCATATTTTAGGTGTCTCTAGGTGCCACACACCAAGCAAACAAGCATACCTCAAATCAGAAACTAAGGGTATAGTGTCCTAAAATCACATTAAACTAAACTAAACTAAAGTAAACCTAAACTAAACCAAACCTAAAGTAAACCTAAACTAAACTTAAAATACAGTAAACCTAAACTAAACCAAACCTAAAGTAAACCTAAACTAAACCAAACCTAAAGTACACCTAAACTAAACTTAAAATACAGAAACAAAAATAGACAAGAGGTCTCACCGGGTGGAGGACGGGGCGCTGGAGGGGTGGGGCAGCCGCGATGGTGGAAGAGAGGGGCACCGGGCAGCCGGGTGGAGGAGGGGGCGCCGAAGCGACGGGGCGGCCGTGGTGGTGGAGTAGAGGGGCGCCAGGGCGCTAGGTGGAGGA
>NC_057804.1:590495566-590602512 GCF_018294505.1 Triticum aestivum | reverse complement strand
GGGCACGGGGTGGGCCGGGGCTGCGCAGCGTGACGACGGCGATGGCGTGGGGCGGGGAAGGGGGTCACTGGGGCTGCTGGGGCGGGGCGGCGGCGGGGGTGGCGCGGGGCGGCGGTGGCATAGGGGCGGGGTGGCGCGGGGTGGCGGCTTGGGCGCGGGCGGAGAGAGGGAGAGGGGATAGAGAGATGTGGGGCGCGGCAGGCGTCGATGGATTTTAGTTAGGGCACGGTTCTTTGCCGTCTACTAGCAGACGGCAAAGATCCTAGCTAACGGAAATTAGTTTGGCCACTTCCTTTGCCGTCTGCTAGCAGACGACAAAGAAAGTGTCTGTTAGGTGGTACTCGGTAGTGGGCCACCCTCATTCTTTGCCGTCAGCTAGCGAACGGCAAAGATTCTATGTCGTCTGCTAGCGGAAGGCAAAGAGCTGGCTGATGGCAAACATGGTCTTTGCTGTCAGCCCTTTCTTTGCCGTCAGCTTCTATTAAGCTGACGGCAAAGACCTTCTTTGCCGTCAGCTAGCAGACGGCAAAGATCTAGCTGACGGCAAAGATCCTGATTCCAGTAGTGCTAATGACATAATAAACAACCGCGATGCCACGGGCCGGATTGCCAAGTGGGCCATCAAGCACCTCCAACTCAACATTACATACAAACCGCGGCGGGCCATTAAATCTCAAGTATTGGCTGACTTCACCGCCAAATGGACAAGGCCAAACTCCCTAAAGAGTACGACACATATTCCAACTCGGTCATGCACTTTGACGGCTCCAAAATGCTCGCAGGCTTAGGGGCAGGCGTTGTCCTAACATCCCCTACTGGAGATACAGTCCAGTACGTCCTACGAATATTATTCATAGGGTCCAACAATGAAGCCGAATACGAAGCCTTATTGCATGGTCTTCGGATGGTCGTCTCCATGGGCACACAATGCTTGGAAGTGCGCGGGGATTCAAACCTCGCAATATCTCAAATAAATGGAGATTTTTGTGCCAAATATCCGAAGATGGTGGCTTATTGTAACGCCTTTCTCAACATGTCAGCTCGGTTCGAGGGGCTCGAGTTTCACCATGTAGCTCGAGAAAGTAACCAAGCAGCGGATGTCCTTGCTCGCATCGGCGTGAATCGCGACCCTGTCCCACCTAGCATATTTTTGGAAAGGCTTTTCAAGCCATCCCTGGTGTGTCAAGGGGAGAGCGGTAGCATCAATCCGGATCCAACTACAACCCCAGAATCCAAACACAACAAGATCACCGGGGGCTTAGCCACCGAAATCACACCATCGACCCATCTCATCATGGCAGACATCACCCCATGGACCGAACCCTTCTTGGCCTACCTTAATAGGTGAGAACTCCCCGAGGATCAGAATGAGGCACGCTGCATTGTGCGGCGCTCTAAAGCCTACAAAGTACACGAGGGAGAACTTTACAAGAAAAGCGCTACCGGAGTACTTCAAAGATGTATCTCTGAGGAAGAAAGGCAGCAGCTCTTGGCTGAAATTCATGACGGTCTCGGCGGTCACCATGCCATGGCTCGGGCCCTTGTAAGCAAGGCCTTCTGTACAGGTTTCTACTGGCCTACTGCCCGAGCAGACGCACATGACCTTGTCCAACATTGCGTCGGATGCCAGCTTTTCGCCAACCAAAGCCATATGCCACCCACCGCTCTACAAACAATCCCTCACTTGGCCTTTGCGGTCTGGGTGCTTGATATGGTTGGACCCCTTAAAGGAGGAAGCCATAAGGAAAAAATACTTGTTGGTCATGGTGGATAAATTCACCAAGTGGATAGAAGCCAAACCAGTTAAAATGGCCGAAGCCGGGACAGTGATAGACTTCACATCCGGTGTGATGCACCGTTATGGTGTTCCACACAGCATCATCACCGACAATGGCTCTAATTTCACAACCGATGAGGTGAAAGTCTGGTGTACTAATCTGGGTATCAAGCTCGACTACGCCTCCGTCTATCACCCACAAACCAACGGTCAGGTCGAATGCGCTAACGGTCTCATTATGAGCGGCATTAAACCTAGGTTAGTGCGGTCTTTGAAAGAATCAGACAATCACGCGGTCGAGGAGCTCGACTCCGTATTCTGGGGGCTGCGGACCACACCCAATCGTTCTATCGGATATACACCTTTCTTCATGGTGTATGGCGAAGAGGCCGTGTTGCCCTGCGACATTATTCATGACTCACCTTCTGTGCGCATGTATGAAGAGAGAGAGGCTGAGCTTGATCGTCAGGACAGCTTAGATGCCCTAGAGAGGAGCACAATGTCGCAAACGCCCGTTCCGCATTCTATCAACAATAGGCCCGCAGATATCAAAGCAGAGAAGTACGGACCAAGACTTACAATGTTGGCGAACTCGTTCTACACTTACCAGAGAAGAAAAGGGACAAAGTCAAGCCCAAATGGGAGGGTCCATTCATCATTGACAAGGTACTCACCGGAGGAGCGTACCGCCTGCGTGATACGTCCAACAATCGCCTAGATCCGAACCCGGGGAACGCGGCCAGACTCCGAAGATTCTACACCTAGTGCCGGATGATGAGGATATAGACCTGGGGTAGGGTCATAGGCCTAACCTTTACGCCCTACCCAATGTCACTACCCTAGAAGCAAAGGCACCCCAGAGACAACAGGGAGTACCAATTAAAGATGTCGAGTGCAAACCACTCGACCATTCATAACACTCTGGTACCCCTCCTTCCCGATGTCACCCGACCGTACAAGAAACCACTCGACCTACTGAAGATTAGGAGTCGCACAGGATAGCAATATTCAAGCATTCACTCTGTAGTCTTCAAGGGCATTAATAGCACTTTATAGCTAGCGTTATCAGTAACACCCTCTCTTTATCTACATTGAAATCTTGGTAACGAGGGATGGCTGGGGTCCTGCCGCACTCTATATAAGCCACCCCCCTCCTCTGGCACAACGGTTCACACCCCCTGTAACACACATCATAATCCAGTCGACCGCCTCAGGGCACCGAGACGTAGGGCTTTTACCTCCTCCGAGAGGGGCCTAAACTCGTAAACACTTGCGTACAATCTCACTGTAGCTAGGACCTTGCCTCCTCATACATACCCCCTATTCTTACTATCCGTCTTAGTACCACGACAGTTGGCGCCCACCATGGGGCAAAGCGTCTTAGCGACTTCCGGCGAGGTTGCATTTTCTTCAGTCTTCATCAACAATCTTTCCGGTGACAGTTTGATCATGGGCCGCGAGTTCTGACTCGGCGCGCTCACTTTCGTCACCGACGACTCGGCCTAGCTCCAGGAGGCCCCCCTCGACGTCGAGACACTGCCGAGCTGTGGATCATCGCACTTCCACGTGAGTGCCTGCAGCGTCCTCCTTCGGCAGCCGTTGACCCCGTTCCAATCGACCCCCGTGTTGTTCTCTCGCTCCACTAGACGCCATCGCAAGCAGTCGGGTCGATCATGGCTCCAGCATTGGGTGAAGCATGCGGTGGCAGACGTTCACCCCCCAAGTTGCGGCGATTGAGCCCGACGTATATCACTGCGGTCCAGTCGACCCGTCGTCTGACTTAGCAGACACACTTTTTGAGAGAGGGAGTTTTGACCCCGCGGCGGAGGTCCTCATGGTTGACTCCCATTGCGGCCCGCCCAATTTCTGTCGCAGCGGTGAGAATAGGGACAGCAACGGTACGTCATTCGGCCATGAGGATTATCAGTCTCAACCTCTCAGTCCACAGCAGAGGGAGGGGCTACATCGCTGCAACGAAGAGGCTCTCCATACCCCCATCATAGGGGAAACCTCCGAGGCTCGGTCTTTGGAGGAAGTGTGCCTGGCCACGTTGGTCGAGCGCACTCGTTTGGAGAATCTCCAGCATTCTCTCGATGAGCGTGCCCGTCGACTGATCTCCGGATCTAGTTGGCGTTCACGACAACTGTTTCCACTGAAAACTCAGGTATTCCGTACGCCGATTCAGAATCTCGCAGCTACTGCGCGTATTGCAGAGTCCATTCATCCGTCTCACTCGGAGGCCGGAAGGGGCTTGGAACAGATCAGAGCGCTGCTCCCGGCAGCAGGAGACCAGAACTCTGTCGTGTCCCAGTTGCGGAATAGAATTCACAGTCAATCAGTAATGGCGGACACCATTCAGTCGGCACATAGTCCTAGGTCACCTTTGAGGCAAAGAGATCATGAGCACCACCAGGATCGGCACTTAGGAAGAGTTCATGGAGATGATGATCGTGAGTTCGCCCGCGACAACTACCATCAAGTGCCTTCGCCCCTTCTGAGGGGCGGGCGTACGCGCCCCGGCGGTATGATGATAGGCATCCATACGATAATGACCGCAGAGTTCCAGTCGCCCCCAGGGAGCCTGGGTTCGATGCAAGGTCAGTCCTTGTTCAGGGCTTGGTCGACCAGAACAGAGCATATAGAGAAGGGCTAGACAGAGATAGGCCCAGCGGAAGCTGGGTTCACCTATCTGGTCCCGAGTGTTTCGGAAGAGCCATCAGGGCCGCTGAGATCCCCCACAACTTCAGATTGGCGACTGGCGTCAGTAAATTCACGGGAGAGTCGAAGCCTGACACTTGGCTTGAGGATTACCGAGTGGCTGTGCACATCGGCAGCGGCAGCTAGGTGTCCATGAAGAACCTCCCTCTGATGCTTGAAGGTTCTGCCAGAGCTTGGCTGAATCAGTTGGCCCCTGGGAGCATTTTGAGTTGGGATGAATTAGCCCGAGTGTTTACCAGAACATTCGATGGCACCTGCAAGAGACCTGCTGGTCTACCAGAGTTGCAGCACTACATGCAAAAACCGAATGAAACCTTGAGAGACTATATCCAAAGATGGATCAGTCTGCACCACACAGTGGAGAATGTGTCAGATCACCAAGTAGTTTGTGCCTTCAAGGAAGGAGCTCAATCTGAAGTTTGGTCGGACAGGAGATATGACTCTGACTCGGATGATGGATATTGACACCAAGTATTCTAACAGCGAAGAAGTAGACCGACTCCAGAGTGGTAAGCACAAAACAGTCGCCCAGGACACCGGAGGAGGAAATTCCAGTCGGAAGCAGAAGCAAAAGGCTGAAGCAGCAGGACCTGCCGAGGCAACAGTGTTGAATCAAGGAAAGTTCAAAGGGAAGCCCAAAGGGCCCTAGAATCCCAAGAAAGTAAATGATAAAGATGGGAATGATGTGATGGATTTGCCGTGTCATATTCACACTAAGAAAGATGAAGAGGGGAATCTGATCCTCCCCAAGCATACCACTCGACAGTGTTGACTCCTGATCCAGAGCTTCCAGAAGAAAAGTCAGCCCAGCGAGAAGGATAAAGATTCTGAGGAGGAAGACAAGGAAGAAGAGGAAGATGGTTATCCCCATGTTAATGCCACCTTGGTGATTTTTGTTGATGTCGAGAGCATAAGTCGAGTGAAAGTCATTAACAGAGAGGTGAACATGGTTGCTCCGGCAACACCAAAGTATTTGAAGTGGTCGAAAACCCCTATTACATTCGACCAGTCAGATCACCCACCACGAGTTGCTACCCCTTGGCGGCAAGCACTGGTGGTCGACCCAGTTGTTGGGGGCACTCGATTGACCAAAGTTCTGATGGATGGTGGCAGTGGCCTCAATATCCTGTACGCTGAGGCCCTCAAAGGAATGGGCATTCCGATGTCCAAACGCAGCGAGAGCAATATGAGGTTCCACGGAGTCATCCCAGGAAATAAAGCCGAGTCACTCGAACAAATCGCTCTTGATGTGGTTTTCAGCGATGAGAAGAATTACCATAAAGTTAAGTTGATGTTTGAGGTTGTGGATTTCCAGAGTGCTTATCATGCCATTTTGGGCAGACCTGCCTATGCTAGCTTCATGGCTTGACCGTGTTATGTGTACCTCAAGTTGAAGATGCCTAGCCCCAAAGGCGTAATAACAGTCTCCGGTAACAGGAAAAGGGCAGAGGATTGTCTTCAGGATGGTGCAAAGATAGCAGATGAGAAGATGGAAGCTGTGGAGTTTCAAGAGTATCAGAAGACGGCAGATCCGAGTGATTTGTTGCGTGCCAAGAGACCTGCCTCGGAGTCCGTGTTTCAGTCAACTGGGGAGACCAAGCCAGTTCACATCCACCCGACCGATCCCAATGCTGCTCTGACCCATATCTCAACGGCACTCGACAACAAATAGGAAGACGCGCTCATCCAGTTCCTCCGTGAGAACTGGGACATCTTCGCATGGAAGCCGTTTGACATGCCAGGTGTACCCAGGGGACTGGCTGAGCACCGTTTGCGAGTCGACTCAAAAGCAAAACCAATCAAAGAGCATCTTCGTTGGTCCACCACGGAGAAGAGGAAGGCAATTGGCGAGGAGGTGACTCGGCTTCTGGCCGCTGAGTTCATCCGCAAGATATACCACTCTGAGTGGCTCGCCAATGTCGTTATGGTTCCCAAGAAAGACAAATCACTTTGAATATGTATTGACTTCAAGCACATCAATTGGGCCTGCCTGAAAGATCACTTTCCTCTGCCCCGCATCGACCAGATAGTCGGCTCAACTGTGGGATGCGAGCGACTGTCCTTCCTGGACGCTTATTCCGGATACCATCAGATCCGACTGTTTGGACCCGACGAGATCAAGACAACTTTCATTACCCCATTCGGGTGTTTTTGTGATGTTACCATGCCCTATTCTCTCAAGAATGCTGGTGCCACATTCATGCGCATGATTCAGAAGTGCCTGCTCACTTAGATCAGTCGGAATGTGGAAGCATACATGGACGACATAGTGGTTAAGTCACGCAAAGGTTCCGACCTACTGCCTGACCTCGCTGAAACCTTTGCCAACCTAAGAAGGTATGATATCAAGATCAATCCATCAAAATACACATTCAGAGTCCCCGGCGGAAAATTACTCAGTTTTCTCGTTTCCGAACAAGGAATCGACGTGAATCCAGAGAAGATTGGCACAATCCTCCGAATGAAGCGCCCAATGCGAGTGCATGATGTTCAAAAGCTTACTGGTTGTTTGGCTGCATTGAGTCTATTCATCTCACGCCTTAGTGAAAAGGCGTTGACTCTTTACCGACTGATAAAGAAGTCTGACAAGTTCGAGTGGAATGATGAAGCCGAAGCAGCATTTGAAGAGCTCAAAGCCCTACTTTCCACCCAGCCGGTGCTTGCTGCTCCAGTCAGTAAAGAGCCTCTATTGCTTTACATCACAGCCACATGACAAGTTGTAAGTATAGTACTCACGGTCGAGCGGGAAGTGGAAGGCAAATCCTTCAAAGTTCAGCGCCCAGTCTATTACATTTTAGAGGTCTTGTCCCCATCCAAGCAGAGATACCCTCATTATCAGAAGCTTGTTTATGGGATCTACCTAACCATGAAGAAGGTTGCACATTATTTCTTTGATCATTCAGTTTTAGTCGTCAGCGATGCTCCATTGTCAGAGATTTCGAACAACAGAGATGCAACTGGTCAAGTGGCAAAGTGGGCGATTGAACTTCTTCCATTGGATATCAAGTTTGAGGCAAAGAAGGCCATCAAGTCTCAAGCAATTGCAGATTTCCTCGCAGAGTGGATAGAACATTGGACCATTGGACTCAAATCCAGTCGGAACATTGGACCATGTTCTTTGATGGATCCAAGATGTTAAATGGCTCTGGTGCAGGAGTGGTCTTAGTGTCCCCATGAGGAGACAACTCAGTTATGTCCTCCAGATTCACTTTGATTCCTCTAACAATGAAGCTGAATATGAGGCACTATTGTATGGGTTGCGTATGGCCATTTCACTCGGTGTCCGGCGCCTGATGGTCTACGGCGACTCATATTTAGTGGTTAATCAGGTAATGAAGGAATGGGATGTCAGGAATCCCGCAATGACTAGTTATTGCAACGCAGTGAGAAAGCTAGAGAAAAAGTTTGAGGGGTTAGAGATCCACCACATACCACGAATCAAGAATCAAGTTGTTGATGATCTGGCGAAGATAGGTTCCACTCAGAAACCTGTCCCCAACAATGTGTTCTTGGAGCATCTTCACACCCCGTTAGTACAAGAGGATCCCTTCAAGGAAGAGCCCCCGCAACCGATAAGTCCAACCAACCCGACAGAAATTGAGATTCCAGTTGTGGTCGACTTGATCATGGAGGTCTTGGTGATCACACCCGACTCGACAGTACTGTACATTGCGTACATTCTCAAGAAGGAACTCCCAGAGGATAAGGATGAAGCCCTTCAGATAGTCCGCTGATCCAAAGCCTTCACAGTGATAACAGGGAAACTTTACAGAGAAAGTGTCACAGGAGTGGCTCAACGCTGCATCACCCCAGAAGAAGGTCGAATGATCTTAAATGATATCCACTCGGGGACCTGTGGTCACCATGCGTCCTCTCGGACCATCATGGCCAAAGCATACCGAGCGGGATTTTACTGGCCTCGAGCAAACGAGATGACAAAGGATATAGTCGACAAGTCCGCAGGCTGCCAATTCTACTCCAACATGTCCCACAAACCTGCGTCTTCCTTGAAGACTATTCCACTCATCTTGCCATTTGCAGTCTGGGGGTTGGATATGGTTGGACCCTTCAAAACCGGTGCGAGTGGTTTCACACATTTGCTTGTAGCAGTCGACAAGTTCACCAAGTGGATTGAAGCTAGGCCCATCAAGAACCTTGGTGCAAGCACCGCTGTCAGTTTCATCAAAGAGTTGATATTAAGATATGGAGTTCCTCACAACATTATCACAAATAATGGCTCCAACTTTGATTCTGACGACTTCAAAGCATTCTATGCGACCCAAGGCAATCGGGTCAACTATGTGTCAGTCGCACACCCGTAGTCAAATGGACAAGCAAAAAGGGCGAATGGTTTGATCCTCCAAGGGTTAAAGCCCCGGCTAATGCGCAACCTCAAGCATGCTGTTGGAGCTTGGGTGACCGAGTTACCATCCGTCTTGTGGGGGCTGAGAACAACACCGAATCGGTTGACTGACTGAACCCCTTTCTTCTTGGTATACAGTGTCGAGGTTGTACTTCTAAGTGACTTGTTGCACAATGTCCTTCGAGTGGAACTATTCTCAGAAGCCGAAGCTGAACAAGCACGAGAAGACGTCATCGATATCCTAGAAGAGGAATGCGAGATGGCTTTGATTCGGTCGACCATCTATCAGTAAGATTTGCGTCAATTCCATGCCAGAAATGTCATAGGTCGAGCGTTCCAGGAAGGAGACCTGGTGCTCCGAGTGGATCAGAAACGGCCTCACAAGCTTGCCCCGGCCTGGGAAGGTCTCTTCATCATCACCAAAGTGCTTCACAATGGAGCTTACCACATCTACAACGTAGCCCAGAAGATGGACGAGCCACGTGCATGGAACGCAAAGCTGCTCCGCCACTTCTACACATAGATCACTCGACCTGACAAGTTGTAATAAGAGTATTCCAGTTTGCTTTCCAAAGACAAGATTTTTTTTCTAGTATCTTAATGATCGGTTTTCCATAATCATTTGTGTCCAAATCCCCCAGTGGGTGGCTTAGTCGCTAATCCGATTCGCCTAAGTTAAAAAACATTCCGAGTGGAGAGCAATCCTCCCACTCGGAGGCTTAGCTGCGACCCCGTAATCGCCTAAGTTAAAAACACTGCGAGTGGAGAGAAATCCTCCCACTCGGAGGCTTAGCTGTGACCCCGTAATCGCCTAAGTTAAAAACATCCCAAGTGGAGAGAAATCCTCCCACTTGGAGGATTAGCTGCGACCCTGTAATCGCCTAAGTTAAAAACATTACGAGTGGAGAGCAATCCTCCCACTCGGATGCTTAGCTGCGACCCCGTAATCGCCTAAGTTAAAAACATTCTGAGTGGAGAGCAATCCTCCCACTCAGAGGCTTAGCTGTGACCCCGTAATCGCCTATGTTAAAACATTCTGAGTGGAGAGCAATCCTCCCACTTGGAGGCTTAGCTGCGACCCTGTAATCGCCTAAGTCATGAAAGGTCCCCTAAGCTACGCAACAAATACAACGTACGCTCCATCCAGATCCGCAAGGACGACGAGCTGTCGATTGAACACCACGTCTGAGCTGTGTCACAAGTACAATGTGCGCTCCATCTCGATCCACAAGTACAACGAGATGTCGACTAAGCACGTCTCCGTTCAGAATCGAAAATCACTCGGAAGCAACTGAAGCAAGAGCAAAGGTATTCAAGGAAAACAAAGTTTAGATAAATCCCGCAAAATTTCAGAACCGCGATGGGCAGAAGTGCACAGGCATCAAGCCCGGAAGAGTTTTACCGGTTACATAACCACTCGGCATCCCGAGGCAAATAAAAGGTGGGACTTAAATGTTTCATTCACTCGACTGGAGAAGTACTCACTGGATCACAGAAATTGTCAACATCGATACTATCTGCGATGCGAGTGGCAGCATCAAGGAAGGTGTCCATGAAAGACTGGAAAGAGAGATTTTTTGTGTTGGCAACCTTGAGGGCCGCCAGCTTGTCTTCTTTGACGTCCTTGCAGTGCACTCGAACTAGCGACATAGCAACATTAGCACCACACCGAGTAGATGACTTCTTACATTCCTGCACTCTACCGGGGATTTGATTCAGTCGAGCCATCAGAGACTCGAGATCCTGCGAGAGTTCCGCCTGTAGAGTTCAGCATCAACCCGTGTCATCGCGGCCTTCAGTCAAGCGAGGTTGTCCACGGCGCTGTCCAAGCGACACTCTAGCCGCAACACATTCATCACAACATCGTCTTTGACGGGACAGTTTATGGGATAGAGACCTATCTCAACCCGCCCAGTTTCTGCTTCAAATTCCTGGCAAAGTTCTGCGTAGTCAAAGAAACAGTGAATCAAAAGTTTAATAAGACATGTCAATCGATGTCTCAAATCAGTCGAACAAGAGGAAATACCTCCAAGCTTTAAGTCCAACTTCGCAGCAAGCTGCCCCAGATATGACTCCAGCTCGCCCTTCTTGGCTTCGAGGTTCCCCACTTCATCAGTCAAGCTCTCCTTGTCCTTCTTCAGTTGCACAATCTCATCTTCCAACTTGCCGACTGAAGCTAGCTTCTTGTCTACAAGTGATGTTTTCTCTCGCGCCTCCTTCTGGGCTGCAGCAAGATCCAGGTCCTTCTGCTCCAGAGCCTGCTTCATTTTCTCTAAAGAAATAACATTCTTCAGACGAGCCTGAAGTTGACGGTTTTCACTATGCACATTTGTTCAAGTGGAATCACTCGGTTCAAAGAGACGGGAAAGAAGGAAAGGAGAATCATAAGGTGAAAGGTTCCGAGTGGTTACCTCCCATGATAGTTGTTTCATCCTGGGCCTTCTTGAGGTTCTTCTTAGCCAATTCCAGATCAAGGTTGATGCTGATCTGCTTCTTATCAAGCTCAGAAAGTTGACCCCCAAGATCACAAGACTTCTACAGTCAGCAAAAGGAATATGTCAACCAACAGGAACAAAAGTTAGTCTTAGTCAAAGTTGTTCTAAGACTACTGCCGAATCAAACATTCATCGGTAGTCTCGGGGACTACACCCAATGGGTGCACTTGGCATGCCCCCACTGGTCCGGTTCTTACACTCGGCATGGTCTGCCCAGCATGAGTAAAAAATAAGAAGCGATTCTCAGACCCCAGCCGACTACTAGCAGTCGACCGCGGTCTAGGGGACTACACCCAGTGGTGCACTATGCGTGCCCCCACTGGTTCAGAGAAACACTCGACGCAACCTAGTCGACTCAAATGGAAAAGCTATTCAGTCTGACTACAGAAACACCAAAGTGGGTGGTCGGACGATAAATGCAGACTCATAGATGCACATAAAAGGTTCCAAAATGCTCATCCAAGGACATCGTATGGGCAGTGAAGCGACAGTTGCAACTATCACTACTCAAAAGATCATTCGGAAATCAACTAACCTTGACGTTCGCTTGCAGAGCAGTAGTGGCGTTGTAGGCGACCTAACTGGCCTCATGCACCACTTTCATCTGCTCCATCACGAGGTTCACCTGGAGAAGAGCCTTCATGGCAGCACTCGGAGGATCGTCTGGAGTCTGGTATGCAGCGAAGAGTGATGATGGAAACATAGTCGGAGCATCCGCGGGATCAGACGCATGGAGTTGTACTGGATCCGCAGGGGCCTGAGTTGTTGACCCTGATGGACGGTCAGTCGACAGTGGATTGGCGAAAGTGATGCTAGTCCGAGCCAGATCTCCGGATTGCTCGACCACTGTCTCAGGCACCTGTACCTCAGTCGCCTTCCCGTTTGAGGCCCTGCCCCTCCTTCTTATCTCTCTTAGAGGCACTTCAGAGGCACTTCTTCGTCTTCCTTGTCCGCAAGGGTAATGACATCCCGTGGAGCTGCAACAAAAACAATCCCACGAGTTCAATCGACCAACGAATCAGTCGATAGAATAAATTCAACTTGGAAAGGGCCTACTAGCTCTGGAAGTGGCCGCGTCATCGGTTTCCTCGTCCCCTGGGGCCTTGTCAACATCCATGTCAGTCACAGAAGTTGCAGGGCTGAAAAAGTTCATAATCCACTCGGTAAAAATAGAAGTATCAGTCAGAAGAAGGAAACACAGAAAGATAGAGCACTCACCCAGAGGCGACAGGAACGTCCATCTTGATCTTGGGCAAGGTCTTCTGAGCCTTCGAGGGTACGACCTTGGGCTGCATGGAGACCTTCTCCGTCGGCTCCGGAGTCGATGTCCCAGTGCGTTTCTGTGCTTGGGTTCTTGGAGCCGCGGTCTTGCTGCTCCACCCGCTGGATCATAAAGAAGTTTGGATCGGTGCTCTGAGCGTGGTGGCGAGTCGACCCCCTCGTCGTTGTCTGACTCGTCGCTCTCCTTGTCGTCATCATCCTCTAGAGACTGCCAATCGCCACTCTCTTCCATGCTATCCTCCCCCTCCTAGTCTTTCTCCAAGGTTTGTTCACCGTTGGGCATAGAGTACATCTCAGTATAAATCTACAAGACAAAGAGTCAAACAAATTTCAGTCGGACTCAGAGACAGATGCAAGACATGCATGAATACAGTCAGTAGCAAAGGTCAAACCTTGTCAGGCTGGTTGTTGGTGCTAAATGGGTCGACTCTCCTGGCTCCTCTAGAGTTATCCTTTTTTTCTGTAATACCTTTCAACCACTGGGCCGCCGTCGCGACTGAGACCTCCTCTAGGTGGACCCGAGCGGTGTCATTGGCTCCAGAGTACATCCACATCGGATGGTCCCGAGCTTGGAGCGGCTGGATCCGTCGACTGAGAAACACCTCTAGCAAGTCCATGCTGGTTACACCCTGATTGATCAACTGGACCACTCCCTCCACCAACATGTCCGTCTCCGCCCTCTCAGCGGCTGTCACTTTCAACAAAGAAGGTGTCTGGGCGCGATCTAAAGAGAAGGGAGGAAGATCGGTCGAGTGACCGGGAGTCGCAACGTCCTGGCAGTAGAACCAGGTCGACTGCCAGCCCCTGACCGACTCAGGAAGTGGCATGGAAGGGAAAGCACTCTGTTTTCTCTTCTGGATCCCCAAGCCCCCGCACATTTGGATCACGTGCATCCTCTCATCACTCGAATTGGCTTTCTTCACCGACTGGGAGCGGATTGTAAAGATATGCTTGAAAAGACCCTAGTGCGGTCGATAGCCCAGGAAGTTTTCTCACATGGCCACAAATGCGGCGAGGTACATGATGGTGTTGGGGGAGAAGTGGTGGAGCTGAGCTCCAAAGAAGTTCAAGAAACCCCTAAAGAAAGCATGTGGAGGATGGCAGAAACCCCCGTCGACAAGGGTGGCGAGCAAGACGCACTCACCCGATCACGGCTGAGGCTCCGTCACCCCCTTCGGCAGCCTCACAGCTCCCTCGACAATCAAGCCAGAGTCGGCCAGCTCTTCCAAGTCCTCCGGCCGGAGCAAAGATCAGATCCAATCGCCCTGAATCCACCCCGTCGGCAGCCCAGACCTCGACGACGACCCCCGACCTATCTTCTTGCCCTTCGCCGCCCCCGTCGCCTTCTTCGCACGTTCCAGCGCGGCCGTCTTGTCCTTCACAATGGTGGCGGCGCAGAGGTGTCGAGAACGGAGGAGAAGAGAGCAACGGAGAAGCAGAGGAGATTGGGGAGGATGGGAGCGCACAGTGCGAACGCCTCGGCCACGACGCCTTATAAAGAGCCGCTTCCAAGTGGCTGACGCATGGGCCCAAGCGATCCTGTCAAATCCCACAACAGTCGTGCGCTCGGTACATGGCGAAAAAGGTGGCGCAGAGATCGAGGCGCCCTTGTATATCCATCTCCCTCACCACTGCGTGCCCCGCCTCGTGCGCTTCCCCAAAATTTCAAATCCCACGAGATCCGGAACACGCCGTAACCAATCGCGCCGAAGATTTCATGACGAAGGGAATGCTTGATGGGGTGGCATTGCAAACCCACTTGATGACCTACTGAATCGATCAAGGTGACTAAAACGAAGCTCTAGTTTTGACATGGGCCTCCCAGTCAACTCAAGTATTTATGGAGCGCAACAGTAAAGGCAAGATTAACTTCCACCTTCTTTTCACTCGGACCTCAATACATTCGGAGGCTAATGAGGAGGATATAGACCTGGGGTAGGGTCATAGGCCTAACCTATACGCCCTACCGAAGGTCACTACCCTAGAAGCAAAGGCACCCCAGAGACAACAGGGAGTACCAATTAAAGATGTCGAGTGCAAACCACTCAACCATTCATAACACTCGGGTACCCCTCCTTCCCGATGTCACTCGAGCATACAAGAAACCACTCGACCTACTGAAGACCAGGAGTCGCACAGGACAACAACGATCAAGCATTCACTTTGTAGTCTTCAAGGGCATTAATAGCACTTTATAGCTGGTGTTATCAGTAACACCCTCTCTTTATGTACATTGAACTCTTGGTAACAGGGGATGGCTAGGGTCCTGGTGCACTCTATATAAGCCACCCCCTCCTCTGGCACAAGGGTTCACACCCCCTATAACACACATCATAATCCAGTCGACCGCCTCAGGGCACCGAGACGTAGGGCTTTTACCTCCTCCGAGAGGGGTCTGAACTCGTAAACACCTGCGTACAATCTCACTGTAGCTAGGACCTTGCCTCCTCATACGTACCCCCTATTCTTACTGTCAGTCTTAGTACCACGACACCGAACTCTTTGTTCGTCTCCTTTACCCCCTTATTTTTGTTTTTTAATATTTATTTTCTCTGTTTTTACCTTTTCCTTTCTTTTTAAGCCTTAAAGCTTTTTGTGTGGCTAAACCGCGCACCTTCGACGCACACATTCTGAAATTTGTACGTCAAGTATACCTGGGGGCTTCTTGTACAGAAGCTTATTATTATTACTATTATTTTTAGAGCATCAAGCTCACCGCATATGTGTCTTTTACGCGTATGTACCTTTTCTTCGCCATTATATGCATCGATATGACTTAAGTTTTGGCCAAGCTGGGTTGTCTAGCTCATGTGCTTATGCCCTACGTTCCCGTTAGTTTGGCTAGGGCATAAAGGGAGCACCTCTTTGATTGTTAACGCCGGGTTATCCGGACGTGTACCTCAGACTGGGTGAAGCCGAAAGCTAGCATTCTTAAGGGAATATTCGGTCGGCGAACTAAAGATGTTCTTTACTCGTTACACTATGAACCCCCAAATGTTAAGCCTACTGCAATTTTTTAATCACAGTCCGGACATGCGTGTTAATGCATGTTGACCCAGGGAAAGGGACCCCTAACGGGACTATTCTCTCTGGAAGATGTTAATTACGATCAAAATGTAATATAACATAACTAGTCGGATACTTGTCTGTTCAAGCAACTATGACCCCTACGCCTGGTTTCCATGCATACCCCGGTATATATTACTGGGCGGGTATTCGGAAACACTCCGCACCCTTGGGTCTAGAGGTTGAAGTGAAAAGGTCTGCCATGACATTTAATTTATAATTCAGCTAGAGACATAATTTGTCAATTGAAGTACATAGTCACCTAGACTCCAAAACTTCCATGCTATCTAACCTACAATCCTGATGGGAATACTTGGCGGGTACTTGCACCTGGTCATATACCAAACTAACAGGAATTTCTTTTCCATCTGACCCTAATGGTCCGACCCGGCCCATGTGATTCGGGTTGAGCCTGGTATATCGTGTCTTTACCATGGCCCAGGCCTCTCGAGCACCTTCCCGGCAGATTGATATCTTCCATAATTGGAAGCGCCACCGCGCTCCCTTAAGCAGTTGTACAAGCCCCTCCATACTTCCTGGAGGGGAGTCAGATGGCCATAAGGCCTTCGCAATACTTTGCATCACCTGTCGAGCTCTCTCGTGCATTTGCGATAGTTCTTGTAGCAGATCGCCCAAAGATCTGGACATCTCCTCTTCGGAACGACCAGTCAGCATACCTACAGACGTAACTCTGTTAGTTCCTTTCCTTGCCGAATTACATGGCGGTTCGTTTGAAAACATACTAAATATGCCGCGTTGAAGCCTCTTATTTTCCGTCACAAAGTCAGCCAGCTAGGCCCGAACATCTTTTAATTCTTCGCCCAGCTGGGTATTGGCATCCTGGAGTTGGTTTTTCTCCTGCCTTACACGTGTAAGTACACGCTCGCCCCGGCCAGTTGCCTTTGGGCTCCTTGTTCACCCTCTCGTATGATTTCTGGATTCTCTCCTGGATTATCTGAGGTTTCTATCATCAGATATGAACCGCTATTAGCACTACTAGTCTACATATAATCCTGTTTTTTCTCAATTAGGGAACACATACCAGGGGATGCCTTTTTGGATTTTTCCAGTTTAGCCGTAGCGGCCATTAGCTGGGTCCGACACTTTTCCAGCTCTTGAGATAATAATTTGTTCTTCTCTGTGAGCACCTATTCATACAATGATCCTTAAATCAGTTGTACCAACTGTTTCGAGTCTCGGGGGCTACTGATATATATAATTATCAGATTTTTTACAAATATGTACTTACCCGTATATCTTTCAAATACTGGTATGTGGCCCTAGCAAGCCCATCTTGAGCAGCCTGGATGTACGCATCACCCGAGTTGAAGGCATTGAAAGCCTCTTCTGGAAAACCAGGGTCCCGAAGTGCGGCCCGCCGGCGCCGATGATTCATAGCGCTCTCCACTTCAAAATTTGTGACGGATACTCTATCCAAATCCTCTGTATAAGGAAAATCCGGTGTCACTTCCATGAAAGCCTCCGCCCTCGAGATAGGGTCCGGAATACAGCTAGTAGAGGCATGAGACATAGTCCGGCGAATGTTATTCCTGCTAAGACACAACGGATAGTGTCATACTTTAAGATGACAACCATGGAGCATGTTTAAAACCATACCTCTTCGATAACGGCTTGGCCATATTTCCATTTTCCTTTCTCTTTGAAGGCATGTTCAGTATAGGCACCGCTTTCTGGCGAGTTGCCTCGGGTTTGGCATCGCGCGCCGTTCGTCTTCCCTTTAGAGCATGAAATTGTGCGGTGGGTAAGGCAGAAGGGGTAAATCCTTTCGAAGGATAAGTCTCCTGATTACTTACATTTGACGCAGGGAGGAGTCCGAGATAGTCAGCAATGATGGCCACTTCTGTGCCATCATAGCTCGCCTAGTAAAACACCCCTTCCCCGAGCTCCACGAATATATCCGGATCCTCTTTGAATCCAGGGTCAAGGGCCCGGTTGTGGTCCTCTGGCTGTGGCGCTGGGCTATGGATCTCCCTGGTGATTTTCCGCCATTCCTATTATAAATGGATGGATTAAATATTTATGAAAAAGGACTCAAATAGAGTAGAGTAGTGGGATGGAAACTCACCCAGCTGGGAGGGTTGTACATGGAAAATCCATCTCTTGGCTTAATGCGGATGAGCTCCTCTTTCTCCCATTTGTATAATCCGGATAGTATTTTCGCCAAAGTAGTGCGAGTGTCTGGACCCTTCCGACCGCAGCGGGTGGCATCGTCTTCTCCATTGAAGTGCCACATGGGACGCCCTCGGTATTGGAGTGGCTAAACCCCTCGCATTATGGATATCGTCATAACCTTGATTATTGACAATCCGGATTGAGAAAGTGTCCTTATCTTGCTCATCAACTGATGGACCTCCATGTTATCTTCCTCCCTGAGGCTCTGGGGACGCCAGCTGAGGCGTTTCTTCAACGGAGCACTTAAAAATTCAGGAAGACCCATTCAGATTGGGTCAGGAAGGGGGACATCCTCAATATAAAACCACTCGAAAGGCCATTCTTCGGATGCCTTCTTCGGTGTACCGGATAGGTATCCGGTCCCGGGGATGCGCCATACCACGGCTCCACCCACTTGGAATATTGATCCCTCTTGATTACGAGGGACGAGGCAAAATAGATCCTTCAATAACTCGAAATGGGCCTCACAACCTAGAAATAACTCGCAAAGAGTGACATAACCTGCAATGTGCACGATGGAGGTAGGTGTGAAGTTGTGTAGTTGGAGGTCATAGTACTCCAGAAGCCCTCAAAGGAAGGGATGGATTGGAAATCCGACTCCTCTCAGCAAGTAGGGGACAAAGCATACTCATTCCCCCTTGGATGGGTTGGGAAACTTCTCCACTTGCTACCCACCGTCAAAAGAGGCAAATCCGGCTCAAACAGGGACTAGATATGTGGGGGGAAGAAATCCCTGGGTCTGCAACTTCACCAATTGACCGTGGGATACGGAACCCTTCTCCCAATTGCCTAGTTTGGGGCTGTGAGGGCGGGAGGGAGAGTTGCAAGCGCTAGCCATGTTGGGGTGGCTTCTACAGGCACGCTCCAAGAATTCCTTGCTTGGGGGGAGATGGTGTGGATTAGATCTGAAGATCCCTGTCTCTTTAAATAGACAATTCACTCACATGGTTAGGGTGGCAAGTGTAAAAATGCCTCAACCTCTCGCATTTGCTCGACATGTGGAAGCTGAGATCATGAAGGTGCAGAAGCCGATGAGCGTGACATTAAATGGGAAGCTGGACACTGCTCTCTAAAAACAGGTACCTTGAAGTATTTGGAGAAGGAACCCGCCTTGCAATGTCGAAGACAATCTGCGTGCCGGACTCATCGTCATTGAAGCCTGGTTCGGGGGCTACTGAGGGAGTCCTGGATTAAGGGGTCCTCGGACAGCTGGACTATATACATGGGACGGACTGTTGGGCTATGAAGATACAAGATAGAAGACTCCATCCCGTGTCCGGATGGGACTCTCCTTTGTGTGGAAGGCAAGCTTGGCGATTCGGATATGTAGATTCCTTTCTCTGTAACCGACCTTGTGTAACCCTAGCCCCCTCCAATGTCTATATAAACCGGAGGGTTTAGTCCGTAGGATAACACCAATCATAATCATAGGCTAGCTTCTAGGGTTTAGCCATTATGATCTCGTGGTAGATCAACTCTTGTAATACTCATATTCATCAAGATCAATCAAGCAGAAAGAAGGCTATTACCTCCACAGAGAGGTCCCGAACCTGGGTAAACATTGCGTCCCCCACCTCCTGTTACCATCAGCCTAAGACGCACAGTTCGGGACCCCCTACCCGAGATCTGCCTGTTTTGACACCGACAGTGGGCACAAGCGCCTGCGACCCTGTCCCAGCAACAGACATCACCGGGGAGGGGGATGCATCTTCCCCACTTTCTGCGGGTACGTTACTTCCTCCTGCTCCTTGCCAATGTTGTCTTGACTTCTTTCCTTTTCCCTGTCTTGAAATTTTCTGATCTTGGCTTTGGCTTTCTCCCTCCTTGGCTTCAGATCCTCCCTAGGAAAACCAGGCAGACGTCGACGCCGTGATCATGGAGACCGCCAAGGACGCCGAGGCCAAGGCCACCAATATTGCTGCCGAGGAGGCCGCCAAGGGATTCGCTGAGGAGGCTGCCACGGGGCCAGCCGGGGAGGCCGGCAAGGATCCTGTCGGGGAGGAGGTGTCCAAGGAGCCTGCCGGAGAGGCTGACAAGGCTGCCGCCGAGGAGGTCGCTACGGGGCCTGCCAAAGAGGCTGACAAGGCGGCCACTGGAGAGGCCACAAGGATCCTACCGAGGAGGAGGTGGTAAATGACCAGCCTTCCTCCTCCGCAGCCTTTGCCCCGAGCAGGTACTTCAAGGTTGGTGATGACCTTTTCGTCACCATCCCAGGAGCGGCAGACACTAGAGCACTAATCGAGGGGGAGGTCTTTGATGAGGAGGTCGTCACCGCTGTCGGGGTCCAGGTTGTTAACGAACCGAGCGTCAGCAGTGGTGGCTCCAAAGAGGACCAACTCCTTCAGGCTATGGGCACTACCTTCCACAAGATCCAAGCTCTCCATCGGGCTCACAAGGAGAAGGTTGACTCCAGGATGGCGGATATGGAGAAGGCCGAGGCGGACTTCCAGGAGCACGTCGGCTCGATGAAAATCTGGTTTGGCGAGGCTCAGGAAGATCTAAAGGCCTCCCAAATCCAACTGAGCGAGCGCCAGCGGGAGCTCCTTTTGAAGCAGGCCCACTTCGACAAGGCACAGGAGGTGGAAAAGGCGAAGGCCACCAAGGACGAGTCTGACCAGACATAGGGCCACATCTTGCTCAACGCCTAGGAGGAGGACTTGGTCGCCCGCGAAGCGACGGTTGCCGCCACACTTCGTGCCAAGGACGAAGAAATCAAAAATCTCATTGCGTGGCGGACCCAAGATCTGATGCAGGGGCACCAAGAGTCACTGGATGCTCTGGTCCTCAACCACGGCGGCAAGCTGAAGGAGGACGTTGACCATGTTGAGGCCATAGAGGCCGCTAGGATTGAGCTGGCCGGCAAGGTGGAGAGGTTGGAGGTGGACTTGGCAAAGCTCGACAAGGAGATCTCCATGCTCAAGGGCAACAGAGAGAAGACCCTCTACGACCTGGCGGAGATGCATTCCACCATATCTAATAAAACCAAGCTGCTCCCCAAGGCCAATGAGTCCATTGATGACCTGAAGCTGAAGCTGGAGAGCTAGTAGAAGATGCTCTCAGAGTCTCAGGCTGGTGAGCAGATCCTGACCAAGAATCTCGCGGACGAGTAGCAGCTGTTGCGGACTGCTATCACTTCTCATAACGAGCTCGTGGAGACCATGAAGCTTTGGACTGGCCACCTTGTGGACGTTCCAGAGAAGCTCACTGCACAGCTGACTGCCATGGGCATGCCAGGCTTCCGTTTCTCCCATGAGGCAAACATGGCTGATAGCGCTAGGATGTCTTTGTTCTTTGAGCGTGTCCTTGACGCCCTGAAGCTGCTCCAATCCACCAGGGTGGCCTACCTGGCCGAGGAGTCCCGGCAGCTTTGCCGGCGCGCCTTGACCAAGGTGCTCACCAAGGTGGCGCACTGGAACCCTAGCGCCGACTTCGCTCAGGCGCTTGATAGCTTGCCAGAGGGCGTCGACCGTTAGGCGCTCGACGAGTGCATCAAGCCCACCATCAGCTACGTCAGCGCTAGGATTAACTGATTCGTTCCTTGTTGTCGCTGCGAGTTCGCACCCAAGACAAATTATCTTATGTTAGAATCGCGGCTACTTTTGATGTAATATAACTTTTGATGTGCTTTGAACTAGTTGCATGTTACCCTCCGTTTAGTTTATCCTTGTATTTTATGCACCCTACGCCTAGTTGGATAGACCTACCGGCACGCGCACCCCTTGCCGTAGGCGCTAGAAGGACGGATCCTTAGCAGCCTTCGGAGGGCGTTGATGCCAGCAGGTTACCTTGCCACTCATGGCGTAGTCACCTGAGCTGTCAAGCGGACTCGAAGCGGAACAGGGGAGTTGTTGATTCCGGCAAGGTACCCCACCACCCTTAGTAGAGCGCAACACCCAAAATGTTGAGCGGACTCGACACAGAACAGGGGCGTTGCCAATCGCGGCAGGATTCCTTTTGCGTGCAGGTTCTCCATACAAGGACCGACCATCGAGGGGGGTAACCTTATAAAAAGGAAGGATTACTCAACATTTAGTTGACTTAGCTTTTTATTGTTGTGCGGATCACCGCCACGGCTATAGACGACGCCGCTCCCCCGGCTTCTCACATTTGGATGATGTGGACGATCTCGATCTCCTCCGCCACTGGTGCCCGCCACCATGCCCGGCCATGCAGGTGCGGGCGGAGTGGCCCCGGACGGACCGATCGCTGCGATCGTCTTCTTCTTCGGTGCCATGGCGGTGAAGAAGCTACTATATGAACTAACAGACCAGATTCTCACAACTAATTCGATGTACCTGGTGCTCTAAAGATGCCAGGGAAAACGAACATCTATGGGTCACAAAGATCCCTTCTACATTTGGTGGGGGGATTAGCTGCACGAAGAGCAGATCCAGCCATTAGCACACGAGGGATTTGTATCCAGGTTTGGGCCATAGTGATGCATAATGCCCTAGTCCTGCTTGTCTGGTTATATGTGTGTTCTTGAGCTTTTCAACTAGCTACGGTGCGTGCTTTGTCCAAAAGTCTGAATCCCCTCTCTATATGCCTTGGGCCTCCTTTTATATGCAAAGGGGTTGCCACAGTGGCACATAGGAGGTGGCAAGCTACAGTTGTATGAGCTTATCGCTCGACAACATAGGACAAACGCATTTAATGTGTTGCCTACATGTCTTCTTGCTTTATTGGGCATGGCAATAGAAGCCATCCCGTCCTTCGCCGCTCCTCCTCGCTCCAAAACACGTCCGGTTCGACGAGGCATGCAGTGCCATGTTGGCCAACTAGCTGCTGTGTTGGCACAACGGTAAGTTTCCACGAAGATCTGCATGCTGCCACGCAAGCGTCCGCTTAGTTGGCATGCCAATCATTACACTAGAGTGGTGGTGAGGTGGCGAAACCTTGCCGGGTGCAGGCCTGGCCACGACCCAGCGATCGTCCCCGGCAAGGCTTGCCGCGGGCCTTGGAATCATCCCCGGCAAGGGTCTTGCCGGGCATTTTCGTCTTCTGGTCCCACGTGGATCTATGGGCTATCGATCTTTATGAGGATTTGCATGCTATCGAGCATGCGCTCTCCAGATCTTGGTCTTGACGTTGTCGGTGGTGTCAGAGCTCTCAGCCCTAAGGGTGATGGGCTTGCTGGTGCTACGTAGGATGCCCCGGCAAGGCCCTTGCCGGGGGCGGTCCATCTCGCCCTTTGCTCCTTGTGCTTTGAGTAGGTGTCTTGGTAGTCTTCGTTCTTTGCTTTCCTCTGCCTCGCCAGGCTCTGCCGCAGGTGTGGCTGCGGCTACCCATGCACTAGTAAGGGGTACAGAAGTACCCATACTTTTCTACACTGACAATGCCCGTAAGTTTGTCTTGTCTTGTGATGGATGTCAAAGAATTGGTAATATTAGTAGACGTCAAAAAATGCCGATGAACTATTCACTTGTTATTGAACCATTTGATGTTTGGGGCTATGATTATATGGGGCCTTTTCCTTCCTCTAATGGGTATACACATATTTTAGTTGTTGTTGATTACATTACTTAGTGGGTAGAAGCTATTCCAACTAGTAGTGCTGATCATAACACTTCTACTAAGATGCTTAAAGAATTTATTTTTCCGAGGTTTGGAGTCCCTAGATATTTAATGACTGATGGTGGTTCACATTTTATTCATGGTGCTTTTCGTCAAATGCTTGCTAAGTATGATGTTAATCATACAATTGCATCTCCATACCATCCACAGTCTAGTGGTCAAGTAGAATTGAGTAATAGGGAGATTAAATTGATCTTGCAAAAGACTATTAATAGATCTAGAAAGAATTGATCCAAGAAACTTGATGATGCATTATGGGCCTATCGAACTGCATATAAAAATCCTATGGGCATGTCTCCGTATAAAATGGTTTATGGAAAAGCATGCCACTTACCTCTCGAACTAGAACATAAGGCATATTGGGCCATTAAAGAGCTCAATTATGATTCCCAGGCCTATGAGAATGCCAAATTGTTTAAAGAAAAAGTTAAAAGATGGCAAGACAAAGGGATACAAAAGCATGAGTTTAATGTAGGTGATTATGTTTTGCTATACAACTCTCGTTTAAGATTTTTTGCAGGAAAACTTCTCTCTAAATGGGAAGGTCCTTACATTATCAAGGAGGTCTATCGTTCCGATGCCATAAAAATCAACAACGCCGAAGGCACAAATCCAAAGGTGGTGAACGGTCAAAGAATCAAACATTATATCTCAGGTAATCCCATAAATGTTGAAACCAATGTTATTGACACTGTAACCCCGGAGGAGTACATAAGGGATACTTTCCAGAACATTTCAGACTCCAAAAAGGAATATGTATGTGTACGGTAAGTAAACCGACTACAAAGCTTCTCAAATAACAAATTTTTTCTGTTTCGGAATATTTAAAAAATTAGGAAAATTAGAAGCAGTCCGAAGGAGACACGAGACATCCACGAGGGTGGAGGGCGCGTCCTACTCCCTGCGCACGCCCCCTGCCTCGTGGACACCTCGTGTGCCCCACAGACTCCGTTTTTTTGCACGATACTTCTTTTGGTTGGTAAAAACATTATATAATCTCCCAAAGGTTTTGACCACCGTACCACAACAAAATCCTCTACTTTTGTTTCAAGCTGTTTTTCTCACAGATCTAGATCACCATGAAATCTTCAAGCGCCCCCAAGGACAAGTTTTTTGAGAAGGTCATCAACCCTTACCTCTCGGAGGTGCCGCAACACCCTCAAACCATTGATATGCATGAGGGGGCTCTGCACATCTGCAATGTTGAGGGACCAAGGAGGACCGGAAGCATGGAGACAAGACTCGAAGTAATGGAGCAACAAGTTTTCAAGTGCCAAGGGATGGTGGAACGCGGACTCAACGCCAACCACATGATGATACGGAGTTCACCAACAACCACAAGCTGGATGCCAAGAAAAGTGGGGAGACCATCTTCAAGCTTCACGAGAAAATTGAGCACCTCCAAGCCCAGATCTATGACCTGTAAAACCAAAACTGTGAGTATGCATATAGATTCAAGAGGATGAGTTTGCTACAGATTTGAGGATCCCGGAGACTCGATCGTCCTTCTATGATGGTGAGCCTATGCCTTGGAAGATGGACGACAAGCCTACATCATCAACAACTCCATCATCACCACCTTCGAAGAAAGAGACATAAATACATGGGTATGGGCACTCCCCTTGGCAACTGTCAAGCTTGGGGGAGGTGCCTCGATAACGTATCACCATCACACTTCTATCTTTACCATTTTTCTTAGTTCAATCATTTTGGTTATATCTTGATCTAGTAGAATAGAGTTTTAGTTTGATCTAGGTTTGAGTTTTGTGTTGATCCCTATCTATGTAATCAAGTCCGTGAGCTATATATAATAAAGATTAGTTTTGAGTTGAGGGCTTTGCTATGTTTCTATGATCTTGAGGGAATAAAATAAAGAATAAAAAGAAAATAAAAGGATCATATTGATCTTATGGTGAGTAATGACTTCACATATAAATAGTATGATGAATAAAAGTTGTTGAGAGTTGACAAACATAGTCTTGGTCATCGTTGCAATTAATAGGAGGTAATAAAGAAAGCGAGGTTTTCACATATAAATATATTATCTTGGACATCTTTTATGATTGTGGTCTCTCATTAAAATATGACATGCTAAAAAGTTGATATTGGACAAGCAAGACAACATAATGGGTTATGTTTTCTTATATCCGAATAAAGTATATTGTCATGGATCTTCCAACATGTTGAGCTAGCCTTTCCCTCTCATGCTAGCCAAATTCTTTGCATCAAGTAGAGATACTACTTGTGCTTCCAAACATCCCTAAACCCAGTTTTGCCATGAGAGTCCACCATACCTACCTATGGATTGAGTAAGATCCTTCAAGTAAGTTTTCATCAATGCAAGAAATAAAAATTGATCTCTAAATATGTATGTTCTATTAGTGTGAAGAAAATAAGCTTTATACGAGTTTGTGATATGGAAGAAATAAAATGATGGAGTGCATAATAAAGGTCCTTATCACAAGTGGCAATTTAAAGTGATGTTCTTTTGCATTAAGATTTTGTGCATCCAACCATAAAAGCGCATGACAAACTCTGCTTCCCTATGTGAAGGGCCTATCTTTTAAAAAAATTACCTTCTACCCTTATACAAGAGTCATGGTGATCTTCACCTTCCCTTTTTACACCTTATCCTTTGGCAAGCACTATGTGTTGGAGGGATCCTGATATATATATGTATCCACTTGGATGTAGGTTTTCGTAAATTATTATTGTTGACATTACCCTTGAGGTAAAAGGTTGGGAGGAAAAATTATAATCCCCTATCTTTCTCTGTGTCTGATTGAAACTTTGTACCCATAAGTATTGCATGAGTGTTAGCAATTGTGAAAGACTAAATGATAGTTGAGTATGTGGGCTTGCTAAAAAGCTCTTATATTGACTATTTCTAATGTTATGATAAATTGCAATTGCTTCAATGACTGAGATTATAGTTTGCTAGTTTTCATTGAAGTTTTTGATTCATACTTTACATTGTGAATAGATTGTTACTTAAGCTTAAGAAATCATATGACAATATATATGTTGCTATTCTAAGAATGATCATGATGCCCTTATGTCTGTATTTTATTTTGACGACACCTCTATATCTAAACATGTTGACATATTTTTTTTATATCGGCTTTCATTTGAGGACAAGCGAGGTCTAAGCTTGGGGGAGTTGATACGTCAATTTGGCATCATGCTTTTATATCAATATTTATTGCATTATGGGCTGTTATTACACATTATGTCACAACACTTATGCCTTTCTCTCTTGTTTTACTAGGTTTACACGAAGAGGGAGAATGTCGGCAGCTGGAATTCTGGGTTGGAAAAGGAGCAAATATTAGAGACCTATTCTGCACAACTCCAAAAGTCCTGAATCTCCATGGAAGTCAGTTTTGGAATATATTAAAAATATTGGGCGAAGAAAGCACCAGAGGTGGGGCCACCCAGCAGCCACGAGGGTGGAGGGTGCTACCCCCTGGGCGCGCCCCTACCTCATGGGCCACCTGGCAGGCCCCCGATGCCCATCTTCTGGTATATGGTGTCTTTTGCCATGGAAAATACCATAAGGAAGCTTTCAGGACGAAGCGCCGCCGTCTCGAGGCGGAACAAATCTAGGGCTCTGACGGAGCTGTTCTGCCGGGGAAACATCCCTCCGAGAGGGGAAAATCGTCGCCATCGTCATCACCGTCGATCCTCTCATCAAGAGGGGGTCAATATCCATCAACATCTTCACCAGCACCATCTCCTCTCAAACCCTAGTTCATCTCTTGTATCCGATCTTTGTCTCAAAACCTCATATTGGTACCTGTGGGTTGTTAGTAGTGTTGATTACTCCTTGTAGTTGATGCTAGTTGGTTTATTTGGTGGAAGATCATATGTTCAGATCCTTCATGCATATTAATGCCCCTCTGATTATGAACATGCATATGATTTGTGAGTAGTTACGTTTGTTCCTGAGGACATGGGAGAAGTCTTGTTATAAGTAGTCATGTGAATTTGGTATTCGTTCGATATTTTGATGAGATGTATGTTGTCTATCCTCTAGTGGTGTTATGTGAACATCGACTACATCACACTTCACCATTGATTGGTCCTAGGGGAAGGCATTGGGAAGTAATAAGTAGATGATGGTTGCTAGAGTGATAGAAGCTTAAACCCTAGTTTATGTGTTGCTTTGTAAGGGGCTAATTTGGATCCACATGTTTCATGCTATGGTTAGGTTTACCTTAATTCTTCTTTCGTAGTTGCGGATGCTTGTGAGAGGGGTTAATCATAAGTGGGATGCTTGTCCAAGGAAGGGCAGTACCCAAGCACCGGTCCACCCACATATCAAATTATCAAAGTAACGAACGTGAATCATATGAGCATGATGAAAACTAGCTTGACAGTAATTCCCATGTGTCCTCGAGAGTGCTTTGCTTTATATAAGAGTTTGTCCAGGCTTGTCCTTTGCTACAAAAAGGATTGGGCCACCTTGCTGCACCTTATTTACTTTTGTTACTTGTTACCCGCCACGAATTACCTTATCACAAAACTATCTGTTACCGATAATTTCAGTGCTTGCAGAGAATACCTTACTGAAAACCGCTTGTCATTTCCTTCTGCTCCTCATTGGGTTCGACACTCTTACTTATCGAAAGGACTACGATAGATTCCCTATACTTGTGGGTCATCAACGCTTCATCGGACGGGCAATAGAGATTATGTAGAAGCCCTCCGTTATTGAATCCCCCTCCAGCAGGATGCTGGAAAAGGCCCCTAGAAGGGATCTCATGGGTACAGAAGGTTGCGGCGGCGAAGAAGTGTTTTCATGGATGCTTCTGGTAGTTTGGGGATATTTAGGAATATATAGGATGAAGAATTAGGTCAGAGGAGTCACGAGAGGCCCACAAGGCAGGGGTGCGCACCCTACCCCCTTGGGCGCGCCCTCCCCCTTGTCGCCGCCTCGTGGCTCTTGCGACTTGATCTCCAAGTCTCTTGGGTGTCTTCTGGTCCAAGAAAAATTATCGCGAAGGTTTTCATTCCGTTTGGACTCCGTTTGGTATTCCTTTTCTGCGAAGCTCAAAAACAAGGAAAAAATAGAAACTGGCACTAGGCTCTAGGTTAATAGGTTAGTCCCAAAAACAATATAAAATAGCATACTAATGCATATAAAACATCTAAAATAGATAATATAATAGCATGGAACAATCAAAAAATATAGATACGTTGGAGATGTATCAATGATGCCTAGATTAGCATCGTCCCTTGGTGGTTTTCATAAACTCGGCGTTCGGAACCCATTTGGGCCCATCTGGCCATAGCATTTTGTATTTCATGTCAATGCCCCAGGCCCAGAACTCACCGTTATAGGTGTTGTATAGATTGTACATGTTGAATTATGACGATATGTATGGTTCGACACTGATTTTTTTGATCTGCAACAGCATGGAGGACATGACTGCAAGGGTAGCCTAGAAGGTTGGGCTTGTTGCAAGTGCACTGACACGACGTTGGGCCGAGCGTGACAGCTTTCTTTTTGATCCTTTATGGTTACCCTTAATAAACTTGGCTCGAATGATGACCTCCCACTTATTCCTAAGTGTGTCCACTTCCTGCAACCATGCCTTTGAGACTTTTTTGCTTTGTCATCTAGACGTTTTTGCATCTTGTCAGACCATGACTTGTTCAATTCAACTTGTGCGTGGGAGACGGTGACTCTATCTGCAAAGTATGATAGAGTTTGGTTCCAAGTTTCTTCGATTAGGGCTGTGATATGCAGGGCTCGCACCCCTTTAAGAACACCATTGTACACCTCTGACATGTTGCTGGTCATTATTCCGTACCGAGCCCTGGTGTTGTGAGCTAGTTCTCACTTGTAAAAATGAGGGTAATTCTCGCAGATCCACTGGCTCAAATTTATGGTTGTCCTACGGCCCCTCCGGTCTTCTCTCTCTGGCAAGGCCATGCGCTCGATCTCACCATTAATACCTGCACTGATCGCATCCATTTTGGTTTTAATTTTCCGCATGCACATCCTCTTAAATAGCTTGAACCAATCCTTATTTTTGAATCTGGAGTAAAATTTGCTGCCAAATGCCTCATGCACCACCTTCCCTCTAGATCGGGACACCTCCAGTCTTCTCACGGCTCCTTAAATAGCTTCAACCAAACTCCACCATCGGTTGTACAAGCATAGAGTTATTGGGATTGCTTGCAAACCTCATGTACGACCCCCACGAGTTATCACCTGTGACCGCCGCAAACCCCACCAGGCAACTCTCCCATCATTTCCTCCGTCAATGACGAAGGCCTTCATTGTCATTTTTTCCCTGCATCGCTAGGCCAAACACCGCTCGGATGCACCTTTTGACTATTGCATAACCTACGTTGACCATGTCTCTCACTACAACTGTAGTCGACCCACACAAGGACACATCCACCCCGGAAGGATCGTGACATACGACATCCCCGTAGAACATTAGCAAATTTTCCATAGTAGTACCTAACCAACATCCATATATACATTTCAAATAATTAGTAACCTAATATTGTATTATTAGTCCATTAATACTTTAAATATAATAATATTTGGGAAAACATTTTAACATCTATATTTACGTTTCAAATAATCAGTGTTTTATTAATATCATTTGGTTCAACCTTAAACATAATAGTACGAGTCAATTTTAATATCCATATTTTTGTTAGAAACTAATCAAAAAAAATTAACATACGATATTAATATCCGTATTGTTGTTAGAAAACTAATCAATTCTGTTAGTATCATTCGGTTGGACCTAAACATAATACTATCTTTGTTTTTAGTATCATTTTCTTAGACATTAAAAATAATAGTACATTAATATATCAGTAACATAATTCACAACAGTACATCAATATAAAAAATATTACACGGCGTCATTTATACCTCAACTTCAATATGAATGTCGTTTCGAATAAAATTAAGCGTCACAATAGTTCCAAAGCATCTCCATTGGCATGAACATATCACCGGTAATATATCAACGGAGTCAACCTATTATCACATGAACATAAATATTAGCCACAAACTTTTTGTGTGCTATCAACAACATCGAAATAGCACTTGCATGAACGTGGCCATCACCTCAAAAGGGAAATCAAAGATCAAAACATAATTTCTTCAGCTGCGTCTTCTCCTCCTTTTGCTAGATGACATTTTGTTTACCTAATTACATACACCATGAAGGATATTAGCATCTAATCTTAATATACATGACTAACATTATGGCGAGATAACAAAAAATAACTATGTCTCCTAACTATAGAACTTATTAATAAACACACCAAATGTAATAACATCACATTTAACCATGCAAAGACCAACTACAGTACAAACTTTTTCTTAATTAGCATATTAAGAACTTCTTGCGTGTCAAACTAAACGGTTGGATCTGAAAGGCTTGATGCTGATCTACAGTACCGTCAAATATTTGATTCCTAAATTTTGGCTCTAACCTAACCTGAACATTCAATAGAAGTACTAATTGTGGCTTAATGGCAAAAGTAACGACATCTTGCATGTGAAAAAAAATTAGCACTAATGGACACAGCTAACATTGATCTACAGCATCTTCAACCTACTCTTCTGATAAAAATACTATAAACGCAACATATCTCGTTTGAAAACTTTTCTAACTTATAAGCAGTAAATATCATAGAAACATCCATGCTTACTATCGTGGTACTAAGTCTGGCAATAAGAGTGGGGGTACGTATGAGGAGGCAAGGCCCTGGCTATGGCGAGATTGTACACACGGGTTTACGAGTTCGGGCCCCT
The DNA here is from genome assembly GCF_018294505.1 of Triticum aestivum. Classification (NCBI taxonomy): domain Eukaryota; kingdom Viridiplantae; phylum Streptophyta; class Magnoliopsida; order Poales; family Poaceae; genus Triticum; species Triticum aestivum. Next base: position 590,571,253 of record NC_057804.1, on the reverse strand, counting down.
CTCGGAGGAGGTAAAAACCCTACGTCTCGGTGCCCTGAGGCGGTTGACTGGAATATGGTGTGTGTGTGTGTGTGTGTGTTATAGGGGGTGCGAACCCTTGTCCTAGAGGAGGGGGTGGCTTATATAGAGTGCTCCAGGACCCCTAGCCGTCCCCCATTATAGGGTTCAATGTAAATTAAGGCAGGGCGATACTTGTAACGCCAGCTATAAAGTGCTCTTAATGATCTTTAAGACTATGGAGTAGACGCCTGACCGTTGCCATCCTGAGTAACTCTAGGTGTTTTCTACGCCGAGTGGTTTCTTGTATGGTCAAATGACTTCATCTTGGTCGAGTGTAATTGGGGGTATCCGAGTGGGGTAACTGGTCAAGTGGATTGCACTCCATGGTTACTTCAGTCGGTATCTCTTGCTATACTTTCAATGCCCTTGATTCTAGGGTAGTGACCTTGGGCAGGGCGTATAGGTTAGGCCTATGACCCTACCCTAGGTCCATGGCATCGTCATTAGCCCCCGAATGGATTGAGGTCCGAGTGAAAAGAGAGTTGAAGTTGATCCTGTCCTGACTGCTATGCTTCAAAGGCATTCTTACTGAGTTCAAAAATCATGCTAAAACTTTGACTTCATTTCAGTTGCCTTGATCGATTCAGAGGTCATCGATTGAACTTATACTGGCAGTCTTCTAGTGTTGATATGGTGGGAAATCTTTGGTGCGATTGGTTACTGTAATTTCCGGATCTCACCGGATTTGAAACTTTGGGGAAGCGTGCGAGATGGAACGCGCCGCAGTAAACGGGACGGATAGACAGGGATGCCTTGATTCTTGCGCCACCTTTTTCGCCACGTATCGGGCGCGCGGCTGTTGCGGGATTTTATAGGATTTCTCGGGCCCACGCGTCAGCCACTCGGAAGTAGACTCATAAAAGGCGTCGGGGCCGATGCATTTGCATAGTGCACCCCATTCCCTTCCTCTTCCTCTGCTTCTCCATCGCGTCCTCCTCCACTCTCGACACGGCCGCCCCGCCTGTGCACAGTTCTCCGCAATGGTCAAGGACAAGACGGCAGCTCTGGAGTGCATGAAGAAGGCGACAGCAACGGCGAAGGGCAAGAAGACGAGTCAGGGGTCGACGTCGAGGTTCGGATTGCCGCCTGGCTGGATCCAGGGAGACTGGATTCAGCCCATGCTACGGAAAGAAGATCTGGAGGATCTGGCTGCCGCGGGATTGATCTCCGACGAGTCTTAGAGGCTGTCGGGGGACGAGATCGAGCCTCAACCACGGGAGGGTGAGTGTGTCCTCCTCGCAACCCATGTCGACCGTCGTTTCTCTTTGCCTCCGCATCCTTTCTTCTGGGGCTTCTTGAACTTTTTCGGTGCCCAATTTCACCATTTCTCTCCCAACACTATCACATACCTTGCTACATATGTTTCTCTGTGTGAAAACTTCTTGGGTTGTAGACCGCACTGGGGTCTACTTGTCGTTCCCAATCTGTGAAGAAGGCAAATCCGACTGATGAGAGGACGCACATGATTCAAATGTGCGGGGTTTAGGGATTCATATGAGGGTTAGGAGCACTTTTCGCCCTATGATGCTTCCCGAGTTGGTTAGGGGATGGCAGACGACCTGGTTCTACTGCTGAGATATTCTGACCCCCGGTCAGTCGACCAGTCTTCCTCCCTTCACCCTAGGTCGAGTCCAGCAGCCTTTTTCATTGATCGTGTCAGAAGCGGAGAAAGTAGAGGTGAACATGCTAGTCGAGTAGGTAGTCCAATTGGTCCGTGAGGGCGTGATTGGCATGGATTTACTGGAAGTGTTTCTCAGTCGACGCATCCAGCCACTCCAAGCTCATGATCATTCAATGTGGATGTATTTGGGCTCCAATGACACCACTCAGCTCCACCCAAAGGAGGTCACCGATGAGATGGTGGCCCAGTGGCTGAAAGGCATTACTGGAAACAAAGACTGTCGGAGTAATGGGCCACGGGTAGCCTCACCCGAGTCCCTTGGCACATCAAAACTTTGGGCCGGCTGCGCCCCACAAAGACCCCAGTTAAAAGCTCCTCCCTCTAAGGGCCGGCTGGCCCAGAGGCCGACCACCGGAGGATAGCCAAGCACCAGAAGACGGCCCTAAGAGCGGCCAGCTCCAGTAGACCAGCTCCCAGAGAGGGCGGCCTCCTGACGCCCTCAGAGTCTGGGCCCCCATCAAGTGTACAAGGTAGAGTGTGGCTATAGTGAAGCCCGTCGCCCCCGAATCCTGAGATAAGCATGGCTACAGTGCCCCGTACAGGCGGAGATCTCCGCATGGCGTGGCACTGTGCCCTGTCCCCCCTGACGTCGCTCCGGGCAGGCGGAGCCCTGTTCCCCACGACGACCTGTCGGTACGGCCTGCCGGTGGCGGGCCCTATCGGGCAGTGACGCCATAGAAGACGGCGGAAGCCCAACCAGTCGGACTAGGGGAGGGCCGGCCTTCAGCAAGCGACCGTCCCTTGCCCCGAGGCAAGCATGCCATTAAGCTGATGAGACCAGGTGTGGCTAAAGTGATGTCCCGCCAGGCGGCGGGACTGTAGCCATGATGAGATGACCAAGCCCTCGTCACTGACGGCACGGCTACAGTAAGCAGCCACCAACCAGTTGGCGGAGCCCACCAGGCGGCGGGCCCCAATGGTCTGTGGAGAAGCCGGAGGCTGGAGACACTGACAGCCGGGCCCAGCACCAGGCCAGATTACCGTTGTACCCCTGGGGGTAGGCCTATATAAACCCCACAGGGCACCCATGCAAAGGGTTCCCACTCTGATAGAACTAGCCAGTCACCTAGGGCAGGGAAGAGCTAGCCTTGCCTTCTCCTACCTCTAGACACAGCTCAAGGAGCACCTTGTATCACTAGTGCCTCAGTGATCATGCGGAGACCCCGCAGAGCAGGAGTAGGGGTATTATCTCCACGGAGAGCCCCCAACCTGGGTAAAGTTTGTCGGCGTCCGTGTTTACGCCTCATCTCGCTTCCAGGCACCGGTGATGTTCTACTCGCTCCCACCATGATAAGCCATCCTTTGGCATATGTCGCACCCAACCCCCGACATTTGGCGCCCACCGTGGGGCGAGGTGCACCTTCTCCCAGAGACCTGCTCTGGACGGGAACCCTGTTCCTTCCTGGCGAGCAAAGCCAGCCCAGCATGCCTGACGGTGTCAGCCCCGACACGCTGCACGGTGCAAAGATCGCCTGCCCGGCGAGCTGCCTCGCCGACCTCATCGGCGAGATCGACCTCTCCGACGAGCCGGCCTCCGACGCGGGCACTAGCTGCCCCGAGATCTGCCTCGTCAACCTCCTCGACCAGCTCCATGTCACCAGCGAGCCTGCTTTGGACATGGGATCTATTGGCTCCACCGATCCGATGATCGTCGACTCTGACATGGTGTCGTTTGACACGTTCCCCACCAACGTGGTGGTCTAGACGAGCCGCCTCCTTGTGAGCACAGCGGCGGGAGCACCGTCACGGAGGTGCTCGTCACCAACAGCGGAGAGCACTCGGACGAGCATGCTCAAGACCCGCTCGACGCGGCTCTGCACGATCTGACAGCGCCCATCCCAGAGGGCGCGGATGCTGAGGTGCTGGAGGCGCGCCGCGTCCAGCTTCTCAAGAGCGCTGGCCGCTTGGCCAGCATGCCCCGTCTCTCGGACGCCTACCAGCGTGAGATGGATCGGGCCATTGGCGGCACACCAGCTCCTGAGGGGCCTAGCCGCCTCCGCACGGTTCGGCAGTGTGGCGCGACCGTCGCCAGCATGTTCGAGGCGGAACGCCCTATTTACGCCATGCCTATACAGAACATCCGGGCCGCCCAGGCGGTGACAGATGAGCTGGATAAATATGACGGTGATGTGCGCCGCCACATGACGGAGCGAGTCCAGCAGCTCTTAGACGCGGCCGCCGCGCAGCACGAAGCCGGTTGCCGCGCTGAAGTTCCAGCCCGATGAAACGACGAGCCGCCCCCTCGCCAAGACCATGGGGTGACATCCCGGACACCGACTGGTGGCGCCCGCGGAGGAAAAGGCCACGAGCCGGCTGCTAGCCGCAGCCAAACGCGCCTCTCCATCGAGCGAGATGAGGACGGCCGCCCTCATGCGGTGGAGCGGCGAGGCGACCCGCCGCCTCCTCCACCTCGTGGAGCAAGGCACCCCACTCCGCCGCCTGTCACGCACCCGACACTCGGCGACTGCCTTGGCCGCCGAGAGGGAGTCGGATAGAATGACGCCCGCCATCGGATCGATCGCCTCAACCGATCCCTAGTGCTATAACAAGAAGACGCGTTGGGCCCGCCCTGTTACGGCCCCCGAATCTGAGATGAGCCCTTCCCCAAAGGGTTCACTCTCCCCCGAGATACGCCCAAATACACCGGCTCTCTGACGTCGGACGACTGGCTGGTTGATTACTCCACGGCCATCAGCATAGCAAACGGCAACAAGCGTGTTGCCGTGAAGTACGTCCCGCTCATGCTTCAGGGGACAGCCCGGACGTGGCTTAACAGCCTGAAGCCCCGTAGCATCAACAGCTGGGTGGATTTCACCGAGGCCTTCATCCACAACTTCACCAGCATGTACGAGCGGCCTCCCAAGCCCCGTCAGCTCTCCTTATGCGTCCAAGGGCGCAACGAATCGACTCGCGACTATCTCACGCGCTGGGCCGAGCTGCGCAACTCCTGCGAAGGCGTGCATGAGGTGCAGGCCATCGAGTACTTCACCGCCGGGTGCCGAGAAGGCACCCTCCTCAAGCACCGGCTTCTTTGCGAAGAGCATGCGACTCTCGACGAGCTGTTGATCATCGCCGACAAACATGCCACGGCTGACTCCTCCATGAAGGCGGAGATCCTAGTCGACGCATCCGGCAAGGTGGTGCCTCAGGCTCCTCGGACTCCGGCTGGTGAGATCAATCGGAGACAGCCCCCAAGCAACAAGCAGAAAGCCACCCAGCCGGCTTCCAACAGCCGGCAGGTGGAGACCGTCGAGGATCAGCACCCAGAGGGGCAGCCAGCGTCCAAGCGTCAGAAGGACGGCAAGCCCAATTGGTCGCCCGCCTTCTCATACGAGCAGACCCTTGATGCTCCCTACAAGTTCCACAGCGGCGCGAAGCCGTCCAACCATACCACTCAGAAGTGTCACTGGCTCACCAGGATTGCTAAGGGAGATGGCCTCCTACCTCCTCCGCCTACCGGTCCGCCGCCTCCTCCTCCCCAGCAGCGGATGACCCGGCCAGCCGGCGCTATCCAAGACGAGTATCCCGCAGAGCATGGAGCCTATGTCGTGTTCACTAGTGTGGCCGATGACAGGTGCAGCAGATGGCAACAACAGCAAGAGGTGCAGGTTGTGGCCTCAAGCACCCCAGAGTTCATGCACTGGTCCGAGAAGCCCATCAGTTGGAGCAGGGCCGACCATCCGGAAGTAATGCCTTCCCCCGGTTCCTATGCCCTAGTCCTGGATGTCACTCTCGCAACAGAAAGGCAGGCAGCTCGTTTCTCCAGGGTCTTGATACATGGCGGCAACAGCATAAATATCATGTACCGTGACACAATGGAGAAGTTGGGAATCAAGCAGAAGCAGCTCCTCCCCAGTCGGACTATATTCCATGGCATAGTCCCTAGCCTTTCCTACTCGCCAATCGGCAAGACCCAGATTGATGTCCTCTTTGGAGACAAGAATCATTTCTGCCGAGAGCCAGTTTGGTTTGAGGTGGTGGACCTAGAAAGCCCTTACCATGCATTGCTTGGCCGACCTGCCCTAGACAAGTTCATGGAAATCCCCCACTATGCCTACCTCAAAATGAAGATGCCAAGCATCAAGGGAATCCTGACCGTGGTCGGAGACTACAAGAAGTCGGCCGCCTACGTCGTGGACAGTCGCCGGTTGGCCGAGTCCCTCGTGATTGCAGCCGAGAAGCGGCTCCTAGACCGGGTGGTGGCAATGGCAGGCAAGAAGTTGGAAATGTCACCCACCCCCAATGAGTCAGAGGTTGAGGGCTAGTTCAAGCCGGCCAAAGAAACGAAGAAGATACCTTTGGACCCAGAGCACCCGGAGAGGCACGCTGTCGTAGGTGCAAACCTGGACAGCAAATAGGAAAGCGAGATCGTCGATTTCCTCCGTGAGAATCGGGACATCTTTCCATGGTCTCCCAAAGACATGCCGAGTGTTCTGACGGATTTCGCCGAGCACAAACTACATGTCCGACCTGACGTCAAGCTGGTCAAGCAGCCCTTGCGCCGCCTGTTAGAAGAGACGAGAAGAATTGTTGGAGAAGAGATAGCCCAGCTTCTGGCAGCCGGATTCATCATGGAAGTGTTCTTTCCAGAATGGCTTGCCAACCCAATCCTAGTATTGAAGAATAATAAGCCGTGGCATATATGTATTGACTATACCAGCCTCAACAAAGCCTGCCCCAAAGATCCCTTTGCCTTACCAAGGATTGATCAAGTGATAGACTCCACAGTCGGATGCGAGCTATTGAGTTTCTTGGATGCATACTCAGGCTACCATCAGATAAAGTTGAACCCGGCCGACACGCTGAAGATCGCCTTCATCACACCATTTGGAGCCTTCTGTTACCTGACCATGACGTTCGGCTTGCGAAATGCCGGCGCCACGTTTCAGCGTTGCATGCAGAAGTGTCTCCTCAAGAAGCTCGGCAGAAATTCCCATGTCTATGTGGATGATGTGGTGGTGAAGACGGGGAAGCATGACACGCTGCTAGAAGACCTCAAGGAAACCTTTGAGAACCTGCGCCGATTCCAGATCAAGCTCAACTTGGAGAAGTGCGTTTTCGGAGTACCAGCCGGAAAGCTTCTCGGCTTCCTAGTCTTACAGCGCGGCATAGAGTGCAACCCTGTGAAGATCAAGGCCATTGAGAAGATGGAGGTGCCCACCCGACTGCTGGACATGCAGAAATTCACCGGCTGCTTGGCATCAGTTAGCCGTTTCATCAGCCGGTTGGGCGAGAAGGCTCTTCCCCTGTATCAGCTCATGAAGAAGACCAACTTTTTTGAGTGGAACGACAAAGCGGATGAAGCATTTCTCCAACTCAAGAAGATGTTGGCAACCCCACCTATCCTGGCGGCTCCGACTGAGAAGGAACCCATGCTCCTCTACATCACAGCCACCGGTCGGGTTGTCAGTGTAGTAATGGTGGTAGAGCGCAAGGAGGAGGACAGAGCATTGCCGGTCCAGAGACCGGTGTATTACTTGAGCGAAGTATTGTCGGCCTCCAAGAAAAACTACCCACATTACCAGAAGATGTGCTACGGCGTGCACTTTGCTGCCAAGAAGCTGAAGCCTTACTTTCAAGTGCATCCAATAACCGTCATCTGCACGGCTCCGCTTGCTGAGATCATTGGAAGCCGAGACGCCTCTGGCCGAGTGGCCAAGTGGGCTATTGATCTGGCCCCCTGCACCATCTACTACCAGCCTCGCACCACCATCAAGTCACAAGTGTTGGCCGACTTCCTCGTCGACTGGGCCAAGACCCAGTATTTGCCGCCTGCACCAGACTCCATCCATTGGCGGATGCATTTTGATGGTTCAAAAATGTGCACCGGACTGGGAGCCGGCATCGTCCTGACCTCTCCCAAAGGCAACAAGCTCAGATATGTGCTGCAAGTCCACTTTGCCGCCTCCAACAACATAGCTGAGTATGAGGCACTCATACACGGGCTCCGGCTTGCCAAGGAACTCGGCATCCGCCGGATCTTGTGCTATGGTGACTCCGACTTGGTGGTCCAGCAGTCGTCAGGCGACTGGGATGCCAAGGATGCAAACATGGCAAGCTACCGCTTCCTCGTGCAGCAACTCAGTGGATACTTCGACGGGTGCAAGTTCCTCCGTGTACCAAGAAACGACAACAAACAAGTAGATGCCTTGGCACGGATCGGTTCCACCCGGCAAGCAATACCAGCCGGCATCGCCCTATGCTGCCTTCTCAAGCCGTCTGTCAAGCCGTCCCCAAAATCAGATTCCATCTTCGTGCCGGCCCCTCCCGAAGCAGTGGGATCCGACTTGAGGGTCCCAGAAGCCGGCACGGGGACCTCAGCGGGCGGCCCGGGGACTGCTGCAGCCGCACCCGGCTCGGGGACTCCAGAGCCCAGCCTGGGGACTTCAGCAGTCGGCCCAGGGACTTCTTTAGCACAGCAGGCGGAAGCAGCTGCCAACCCGCTGCCTCCCGGCCCAACCGACCTCATACAAGTTGAAGTGGTGGCAGTCGAAGAAATAGCAGCGCCATCTTGGGACCAGCCAATCCTCAAGTTCCTGGTGAACAAGGAGCTGCCGACTGATGAGATCTCGGCTCGACAAGTGCAAAGGCAAGCAGCAGCTTAGACCATAGTCAACAGAGAGCTGGTGCGACGAAGTGTCACCGGGGTTTATCAGCACTGCATGGAGCCGGACCAAGGCCAAGCAATACTCAGGGATATCCACCAAGGCGAATGCGGCCACCACGCGGCTTCAAGATCACTTGTGGCCAAGGCTTTCCGCCATGGATTCTTTTGGCCGACTGCTCTACAAGAGGCCAAAGAACTAGTTCAGAAGTGTTAAGGGTGTCAGAGGTTCCGCTCCAAGCCACATTTGCCGGCTTCTGCACTCTAGACCATTCCCATAGCTTGGCCCTTTGCTGTTTGGGGGCTAGATATGGTAGGACCATTCAAGACAGACCGTGGCGGCATGACTCATTTGCTTGTCGCTGTGGACAAGTTCACCAAGTGGATAGAGGCAAAACCAATCAAGAAGCTGAATGGGCCGACTGTCGTGACCTTCATTGCTGACATCACCATGCGGTACAGCATACCACATAGCATCATCACCGACAACGGCACCAACTTCGTCAAAGGTGCCTTGGCTCGTTTCTGTGAAACGCAAGGCATCCGTCTGGACTTAGCGTCTGTTGCGCACCCGTAGTCAAGCGGCTAAGTTGAGCGTGCAAACGGCCTCATTATGTCCGGCCTCAAGCCCCGACTGGTCGAGCCTCTGGAGCGTTCGGCCGGCTGCTGGCTCGACGAGCTGTCGGCCGTCCTCTGGAGCTTGCGCACGACTCCGAACAAGTCAACCAACTTCACGCCCTTCTTCTTCGTCTATGGTGCCGAAGCTGTCATCCCGATAGACATCGAGTTCGACTCCCCAAGAGTCACCATGTACACCCAGGCAGATGCCAAGGAGGCACAAGAAGATGGCGTCGACTTGCTGGAGGAGGGTCGGCTATTGGCACTCAGACGGTCTGCCATCTACCAGCAGAGTCTGCGCCGATACTACAACCGCAAGGTGAAGCCAAGATCCTTCCAAGAGGGAGACCTTATGCTCCGGCTGATCCAGCGAACAGCCGGCTAGCACAAGCTCTCGGCACCTTGGGAAGGCCCTTTCATCATCAGCAAGGTGTTGGGCAATGACTCCTACTATCTGATCGACGCCCAGAAGCCTAGAGCACGCAAGAGAGATGATTCGGGCAAAGAGACGGAGAGGCCATGGAACGCAAACCTCCTCCGAAGGTTTTACAGTTGAGAGCAGTATGTATCACGCTACCTTTTGTACTATGTATGAAGACTCCGAGACCCCGAGAAGAGCTCGGGGACTACCCTCTTTTATCTATATGATAAGTGTTATGCGTATGAGTATGTATAGTTTTATTTTGCCTGGCACCGGGTTCGACCAGTCGGCCCGGAGGCTCACCGCCTTCTGCTATATGCCGTCTCCTGCAGCTGGACAAGTAGTATGTCGGCACCAAAAACTTCCTTTGTCAGAAGCCACAGCTCGCAGAGCGACTGCATGGCGGGCAGGGGTTGCAAAACGGTGCCCACACAAAAAACGACTAAGGACAAAATGCATATAGTCGAGGCCTGCACCGCACCTATTTGTCCGACTGCCGAGCAGGCGGTCGGCCGACTTCTACTCTTATTGCCAGTACTAGCCCTCCCACAAACAGCTAAGTACTCAACCCAGCCGCAGTCGTAGAGCGGCTGCTTAGCTGGCAAGAGGATAGCCAAGGGAGTGCGGCAAGGGAAAAACCAAGGAGCAAAAGGCAAGAAAAAACAGTGATAGAATATTTACATGGATAAAGGCCTACCGGCCGGCATTCAAACAAAGTTCGACATACACCCCACGGGTGGAATTGCGAAATTTAATCAAGATTGTCCAGACTCTAGCAAACAGGGAAAAAGGAAAAATCCTAAGGAGCGGCAGAAGACTCCGACTGGGCAGTGCCAGTTGGTGCAGCAGAAGACTCCGGCTGGGCAGTGCCGGTTGGCGCGACGCAGGGCTCTGGCTGAATGCTGGAGTCGGCCGAGCCGCCTGATGCGGCAGGCGGCTCCGTCTGGGCAGAAGAGTCGGCAGCGGCAGTCGGGATGGCGGAGGGCTGGAAGACGGAGTCGGTGGCGCCCGTCGGAGGATCGGGCGGCTGGTCGACTCCCGTCTGGCCGTCTCCAGTAGAAGTCGGCACTTTGAAGCGTGGATCGTTGCTCGAGGCCCAGTCAGGTTGGGGCTGACCATCCGCCCCGACCTCCAGCAGATCGACGTCGCTCTCTTCCTCCTCCTCCTCCTCCTCCTTGCCTTCCTCCCCTTCATCGCTGGAGTCGATGACTTCAGCTGAATCCTTGCTGTCCGCCGGGTTCAGCCCGAGCCATTCCTGCGGTGCTTCGGCGCCTTCCTTGATCACCTCCGGGACAAAGACGCTGGTGTCGGTGAAGTCGGCGATCGCTGCCACCCTGTTGATAAGATCGGTTTCCACCGCCGCCAGCTCCTCTTGCGCCTCCAGCCGGAACGTGGTTAGCTGGGCTAGATCTAGCCCAGGGTACCATGCCTTGACGAATTCCAAGGCCCAGCGCTCCTTCCCGGGCTGCAGAACCTTTCCGGGCTTCCAGGCGGCCGGCTGCCACCTCTAACCAGTCGGCAGTCCAACTTGGGGTGCGTGGAGCCGGCAAGCCTGGCCAGAGGGTGGAGACCGCCTGGGCCCCAATGCACTGAAGACGGCGCAGCATTTGATGGGCAGGCTGGAGACGGGCCTGGATGTTGAGGATTTGCTCGTTGAGAGTCCGGGGGGCTTCAGCGGTGATCTGCACGCCCCCCGCCCTCCGCTCCTCGCGCTGGGCCTCGATCATCTGGATCGCGGCAACAGAGTGGCCCGGGAAGAAGTCTGCTTGGGCAAGAGGAAAGAAAAAGGCAAAGTTATAAACATGGAATCGTCCTAGATAAGGGCTGGCAGCTCAATGCAAGAAACAAAGAAAACAAAGCTCACCATCGACCAAGTCTTCGATGCTGCTGAAGCAGGCTGTCATCTGGGCTTCCTTGTCGGCCCAGGCGGAGCGCTCGACCTCAAACTCGGCGAGGAGGTCGGCCTCTTTTGTCTTCGCCTCCTGCTGGGCCGCCTTGAGGGCTTCCGCCTGCTCGACGAGCTGAGTGACCAGCCGATCTCGCTCCTCGGCCAGCTTGCCGCATTCTGCCTCCTTGCCGCGCAGGGCAGTGTTGGCTTCGCCCAGCTGCTGCTGCAAGGCGGCGTTGGCCTCTAAAGAAAGGAAGAGAAGGAAGAGCATCAGTCAAATAACAAAGAGGAATGCAGTTGCCGGGGAGATCCGGCCCGACTGGTCAGCAGTCGGCCCGAATCTCGGGGACTACAGCCTGCGGGTGCGCCAGCGCGCCCCCGCAAAAAAAGGAAACAGAAGACAAAAGCTTATTCCGGCTCCTGGACAGAAGACAGAAGCTTATTCCGGCTCCTGGACAGAAGACAGAAGACAAAAGCTTATTTTGCGTCTCCAGCTCCTGGACCCTGGAGTTGTAGGCGACCGCACGGAAGTTGTGGTAATCCTGCAGAAGGGAATACCAGACAAGATCAACATTTAACTCCGACAAGATGAAGTTCCGGACCGCCTGCTCAGCAGCCGGCCCGAAACTTGGGGACTACACCCAGTGGGTGCGCTGGCGCGCCCCCACGAAGGATGAAAGAAGATCAAAGTAAAGAGAAGCAGGAAGCTTACGCGAATGGCTGCTCGCGAATCCAGAAATGCCTCGTTGCAGCGTTTGAGGGCTTCGGCTTCGGCCCGGAGTTTGGCCTGGACGTCAAGGGCTGCCTGGTTCAGGGCGCCCATCACGCCTCCGCGTACCCAGCAGGTTAGCGCGGCGTTGGATGCCTCGGTGTCGGGGACCGAAGAGCTCGTGGCTCCGGTCTCCAGCGGTCGCGGCACCGAGGCCACCTTCTCAAGACGGCGGCGTACGGGTGTGCGGACCTGAGGAGTTAGGTCCTTCACCACCACGTTCCTGGCCGGCGGCACTGGCGTCTCAGCCGACTGCTCGTCCCGCGTTCCTCTAGTCGGTGGTGGCGGCGGCACGAAGAAGTCCGGCATGGCCACGTCGCCGCCCTCCCTCTCCATGGTCGGGTGCTCATCGCCGGCACCCCCGGTTGTCGCCTCAAACTCCGGCGTAGGTGGTGCGGTGTTCAGAGGTGTCAATAGCAGCGGCTCCTGGTGGCGTGCGGCCTCCGCGAGCCGCTCCTTCTCCGCGGCTTCGGCATCCGCCCGCGCTAGCTTCCTCGCCATGGATGCTCCGGCCTTGTCCTCCCCCGCCTTCGCCAGGCGGTCGGCCTCTTCATCGCGCGCCTCCTATGTGTTCTGCTCCCTTGCCTCTTGGAGGTCGGTGGCTGGGTTAATCCGCCGACTGGTGGAGGAGGTCGTCGCCGACCTGATGACCGAGGCGGCGCCCGACTTCTCAAGGGTAAGCAGGGCCCTGAGATGTGAAGACACAACAAAAAAGCTTTTAGGCCGGATCGGCAAAGAGGTGTAGGCAAGAGAAAAATACTTACGCCGATACCATAACTGGCACCTTCGGCTGCCTCTGGTACTTAGCTGCCTTGGCTGCGGCTTCTTGCCGCCTAGTCACCGCGGCCGGGTTCTTGGGCTTCTTCAGCGCGCTGCCAAACAGGGCAGCGCCTTGCTTCCGCTTGCGCTTGCCGCCCCGAGCGGGCGGCCCAGCAGAGGGGTCGGCGCCGGTGTTGGCTGTGCTCCGGACGGGGCGCGGCTCGTATTCATCATCGTCATCATCAGGCCAGGTATCCACGCCACCGCCTTCCTCGGAGCCGCCTGCTCCGCCGCCGCCACCTGTTGTGTTGTCTGCCAGGGCGGCCGCCCCCAAGTCGGAGTTGTCCACGTCACTCACTGCCCTGTCTGGCAGGTAGTCACCACCCGACCCCTTGATGGCGGCCACCGCCGCGGACATAAAAATCTGCACTCCAGAGGGAAGTCGCATCACAAGAAGAGCAAAACTAAAAGACAGATCGAAAGGAAGAAATCGAGGGACTTACGGCAGGCGGCGGGTTGTCACGAGAGTACGGCTGCTTCCTGTACCGCCAGTCTCCCTCCGACACCTTGAGGTCGGAGATCTCATTCACCATCCGCGCGACCTCGGCAGGCGGCATCTCTTTCGTGCACAACCGACACGGGTCACGGTGCCCGCCCATCCGGAAGATCGGGTGAGGGCGGCTCTGGAGCGGGAGGACCTGGCGCTCGACGAAGGCGACGAGGAGGTCGGAGGCCACGAGGCCCTCCGACTCCTGGAGCACTCGGAGCCGGCCGATTATGGCCGCCGTGTTCGCTGACACCGGCTTCGGTTTGTACCCCTAGTTGGGTCGAAGCCCGGTGGGGGGGCGGCCTTATAGGCGGGCAGGTTGAGGAAGTCGGTAGCCGGATCCATGTTCTCGATGTAGAAATAACACTGCTGCCACATCTTCACCAACTGGGCCAGCTTGGTGACGGGGAAGGCGTTCCATTTCGCCGGCCAGCGCACGGCGACATAGCCGCCACACTTGGCTGCCGTGTCCTTGGTGGAGATGCCTAGCTTCCCGTAGAAGAACGCTCCCCACAGCTCGATCGTGGGGAGGATGCTGATGTAGCACGTCGTGACCAAGGCGGAGAGCAAGGTCATGGTATTAGGCGTCAGGTGGTGAGGTTGGAGATGGTTGAAGTCGAGGAACGAGCGGAGGAAGTCGCTCGCCGGAAGGCCGAAGCCGCGGAGGAAGTGCAAGCAGAAGACGACCCACTCGTTCCCCCTCAGCGCCGGCGAGATCTCCGTCTCCGTCGGCACCCGCGCCTTGACGAATGCCACGTTGGGCATCCGGCGCGTGTCCCGGAGGAAGGTGATGTGGTACTCGATGACTGTCGAGCCGTCCCAGTCGCCGCCCTTCTCACGCGCCATGGCTACAGGCGGAGCTGCGGGAGAGGCGAGAGCGCAGCGGCGGCGGTGCCATCAGCACCATGGCAAGCAAGAAGCTGCGACAGCAGCAGTAGCGGGGAGTGCGAGAGGAGGAAGAAAGTGTGGGAGGGGGCGCACATGCCCTGCCGCACCCCTCCCTCCCCCTACTTAAAGCCCTCGGGCTATGAAGCCGAGGGGACGGGGCATGGGTTGTGGGATTAACTACGCCCATGACCCCACGTTCGCCACACAAATTTACTCCGCCGTGAATGCCCGCGGGAATCGCAACCGCTCGCCTCGGCACAGCGGATCCACCCCGCGTGCTGAGGCCCGGTAGTGGCAGGTGAGGGAGTCCTGGATAAGGGGTTATCCGGACAGCCGGACTATATACTTTGGCAGGACTGTTGGACTATGAAGATACAAGATAGAAGACTTCGTCCCGTGTCTGGATGGGACTCTCCTTGGCGTGGAAGGCAAGCTTGGTGATTCAAATGTAGATCTCCTCCTCTATGAACTGACTCTGTGTAACCCTAGCCCCATCCAGCGTCTATATAAACTGGAGGGTTTAGTCCGTAGGACACAACAACAATCATACCGTAGGCTAGCTTCTAGGGTTTAGCCTCTCTAATCTTGTGGTAGATCAACTCTTGTAATACTCATATCATCAAGATCAATCAAGCAGGAAGTAGGGTATTACCTCCACCGAGAGGGCCCGAACCTGGGTAAACATCGTGTCCCCAGCCTCCTATTACCATTAGCCTTAGATGCACAGTTCGGGACCCCCTACCCGAGATCCGCCGGTTTTGACACCGACATTGGTGCTTTCATTGAGAGTTCCTCTGTGTCTTCGCTGCAAGGCTAGATGGCTTCTCCAACCTTCAACCACGGGCCAACTCGCTTGGCCATCTGGAGCAGATCGATAGCTATTCCCCTGGCCATCAGGTCAGGTTTGGAAACCTAAACTACACTGCCAACATCCGCAGAGCTTGATATTCGACGGATTCGGGCCCTTGTCAGGAGCGCCGAACAATCACGACATGCATGACCTAGATCTGCAGTCGGACAGTATTCGGAACACCGCACCTGCTACAGCTCCGGACTTCGTTCCAGAGCAGGTCGTGCTTTCTCAGGACGGGTGGATGGACCCCGCCCCGAAGGCCGCACACTCATCGGCTTTGGAGCCGAACACAGACTCCTCTCCTAAAGGGATCTGTATCTCCAGACCCCCGGAATCACCTCCCGGCGTGTGTTCTGGACCGCGCGCATCCGTACCCATCGAATCTAACTGGGCTCCGATTATGGAATTCGCTGCTGCGGATATCTTTCAGCACTCACCCTTCGGAGACGTGCTAAATTCATTAAGGTCTCTCTCTCTCTCTCTCTCTCTCTCTCTCTCTGTCAGAAGACTCCTGGCCAAACTATGTCTGGCCCGTGTGGGATACAGAGGACGAAGAAAATCGCAGCCCACCCACCACCCACTTTGTAGCCATTGTTGATGACCTAACAGACATGCTTGACTTCGACCCCAATAACATCGACGGTATGGACGTTGATGCAGGGGAAGATCCGGAACCACCGCCCACGGGGCGCTGGACAGCCACTTCATCATACGACATCTACATGGTGGACACACCCAAAGAAGACAATGGTGACAAAAAGGACACAACGGAGGATAAACCCCCCCGAGCAAAAGCAAAAACGATGGCGTAGGCGCCGCCTTAGGTCCAGTCACAGTAAAAATAGTGATAACAACCCAAAACATGATGACACTCCGGTTGATTTCAAAGGCAACAATGACCATAGGGACCCAGCAATGGAGCAGGATAAACCAGGTCATGCTGAACATAGCCCGGAGCAGACACCCGATCACAGAAATTCAGAGGGCCGAACTCATCATGCTACCTCCAAAGAAGAGAACAGTCCGGTTGACGATGCGTTCATCATCCCGAAACAACATTCGGAACAAGATAACCTCCGCAGAAAACTCCTGGCCACAGCGCGGAGCCTGAAGAAGCAGAAGCAAAGGCTTAAGGCTGCGCAGGATACGCTCAACCAAAGATGGAATAAGGTGCTGGACACTGAAGGGAAACATGGCGATAATCGCCACACAAAGAGCTACCCAAAGCGCAAACTGCTACCCGAATTTGACGATTAAGCCGCAGCACCAGTTCGGCCCAAAAACAATACGGCTACTCAGCCGGACGAACCACCTCATGGCCGCGGTAGAGCAGCCACCGATACCGCACATGATTTATGAGAGCACCTGGACAAAAAGGCCAGTGCGGCCAGATCCATCTATGGGTCCATAGGACATGCTCCGACGCGGGATTATGGTCACCACAACGATCATACTGATCGAATACTAGTCTAGAATCGACACTGGGAACAACAGCAGCCGGCAGCATGCCGTGACACGTCCAGATACAGAGGGGCTGTGCACCCCCTGTGCTTCACGGACGAGGTGCTGGATCATGAATTTCCACAAGGATTCAAACCCGTAAATATAGAATCATACGATGGAACGACGGACCCTAGGGTCTGGATTGAAGATTTTATCCTCCACATACACATGGCTCGTGGGGATGACCTCCACGCCACCAAATACCTCCCCCTCAAGTTAAAAGGACCAGCTCGTCATTGGCTGAAAAGCCTCCCCGAAAACTCAATTGGAATTTGGGAGGAACTTGAGGATGCTTTCAGGGCCAACTTTCAAGGGACCTATGTTCGGCCTCCAGATGCTGACGATTTAAGTCACATAATACAGCAGCCCGGAGAGTCAGCCTACAAACTTTGGAATAGATTCCTCACTAAGAAGAATCAAATTGTCGACTGTCCGGATGCCGAAGCCTTAGCGGCCTTCAAACACAGTATCCAAGACGAGTGGCTTGCCAGACACCTCGGCCAAAAAAAGCCGAGAACGATGGCAGCCTTAACAAGCCTCATGACCCGATTTTGTGCGGGCGAGGACAGGTGGTTGGCCCGTAGAGGCACCAGCGACCCAGGCACTCCTAAATCCGAGACGGCAATGGGAAGCCACGGCACAATAAGCACAAACATCGGAATAACGATAGTCCGGCCAACACAGTGGTCAACGCCGGATTCAGGGGCTCTCGACCTGGTCAAGGAAAGAAGCCATTTAAAGGCAGTAAAGATGAACCATCCGGCCTGAACAAATTCCTGGACAGATTATGCCAAATCCATGGCACTTCCAACAAACCTGCAAATCATACCCACAGAGAATGTTGGGTTTTCAGGCAGGTCGGCAAGTTAAACGCCGAACACAAGGGAAGGGAAACACCAAGCGAAGATGAGGATGAGCCTCGCCAGCCGAACACCAGGGGCCAGAAACAATTCCCACCGGAAGTAAAAATGGTAAATATGGTACACGCAACTCACGCAGAGTTCGTAGCCCCCCAATTCAATCCCTGGGCAACTTGCCCGATCACTTTTGATCACAGGGACTACCCGGCCAGTATCCGGCATGGAGGATCGGCTGCCTTGGTGATCGACCCAATAATTGATGGATACCATCTTACTCGCGTCCTAATGGACGGCGGCAGTAGTCTTAATCTGATATATCAAGACACCATCCGCAAGATGGGGGTAGACCCATCCAGAATAAGTCAAAATAACGCCACCTTCAATGGAGTGATTCCAGGCGTAGTAGCCCACTGCTGGGGCTCCCTCGTATTAGAAGTGACATTCGGTTCTCTCGACAACTTCAGAAGCGAGAACCTACTCTCCAACATCGCCCCCTTCAGCAGCGATTATCATGCATTGCTAGGAAGAACGGCCTTCGCTTGCTTTAACACAATACCGAACTACACCTGCCTTAAACTCAAGATTCCTGGTCCACGCGGCGTCATCACGGTTAGCGGAAACACAGAGTAGTATGCGGCAGTTCCCGCTGCCGGACTCTAGGCGGCCTCTCCCACCGGAACGCATGACCGGTCGTCAAGACCATGGACACGGTTAGACGAGTCCAATACACCATTTTTCACAATGGCTCGGATAAACCTGAGCAAGGGGCTATACATGTGTCCCCATAAATAACACGAGGGGCTGCAAACATGTAACAAAAGCCCACAATTCAGCTTGCCTCATTAATGAGCCCGATCTCGGGCATAACTAACATTTCACACATTTTCTTTTTGTTTCTTTGTTCCTACAGACACTACCAGTGCGACACCCTTCCAGGATACGGCACAACGGAGACACAGGCGCAGACGTGCAGCAGGGCCCCGCCCACAGGTTTCTCTTTAGATTAAGCCCCTGCGTAAACCTTCTTTACTATCTCTTGTTGCTCGACTTCCCATGGGTATTTCATAAACCTATAAGGGATACTGGCGTTATAGGCTTTTTGCTACGACAGATCAATGCACGTACCTGGAATCACAGGGTCAAGGGCGGCATTCAGCCCAATATATGTTATAAAGTCCGAATACCTTCGGGAGTGTTCGGCGTCACGAGTTTGGCCTTATATGCATCAGCTCCGAATCATGTCTTTGGTCAAATGTTGGGTTAGCCCGGCTCCTGGGTTTGCTGCCTTATGTTCCATTCTATCGGCTAAGGCGGCCAAAGGAGAACTACTGCGATTGTGCCCTGGTTATTCCGGACGAGCAACTCAGTAGAGAAAGCCGAAAACTGACTGTCATGATACAGCGAGAGACTGGTCAACCACTCGAGGACTCATCGGAATCTATAGGATTCCTCCGCATTAATGAAGGTCCGGTCTACCGGTCAAGTACGCGCACCGTATTCGGACGCTCGCGGAAATACCAGGGGCTACATAGTAGCCCCACCTTTCAAACTCCTATGGTTAAGTGAAAAGTGTTACAGCTATATAGTCTGGTTCCCTAGTTCGACGTGCGATCACCTCCTTAACGGACCAAGACATTGCATCAAGTGTGTTTACGCATATTTTCTCGAAAAGCCCCGCATTATGTGCGTGGGGGCCGAAGCCAACGACTGCTAACTTTCACGTCATATGCATACACAAATAGCCGCACAGGAGACATTATAATACTTTCAGGCAAAAAGTATAAAAAACAGCCTCTATAATCAAACACATAATTTTTTACACTTAATAGAATCGTCACTCAAACATGACATTCTTTGAGCACTGTGCCTCTATTCTACGAGCACCTTCTATGAAGTGCTCAAAGTAATGCTCGGCTGGGTCTTGGCTTCCCGCCGGACCCTGGGTTGCAATGCTGGTGGCCTCCACATCCGCCCAGTATGTTTTCACATGGGCAAAAGCCATCTGTGCACCCTCTATGCACGCCGATCTCTTCACGACATCGATCTGCGCTCTGGCGCCAAATAATTGTTGCACCAAACCAAAGTAACTATCCGGCGTCGGCCCCTTCGGCCACAGATGGTCTATCACAGACCTCATTGCAAGGCCGAATAGCCTATGGAGCTCGGCTATAGCGGCCATCTTCTCACTCAAGGGTAAGGAGCGTGCTGGGACATTAAGCTGTGACCAGAACAGTCTTTCTATTTTATTATCTTCATGGTCCTTGAACAACTTGGTTGCATCAGTCGCACTCTTTGCCAAGTCCGCATACTTATCTGCATCACTCCATAGCTTATCCAATAGAGCATACTTTGGATCTAAAAACTTCATTCACAACAAATAAGGATTTCCAACCGCGATTTCCCCAGCTTGTCGAAGTTCCTCCCGCGCGTCTCTAATCTGAGAACGCGTCTCTTTAGCCGAGTCCAGCGCCTTCTTCAGGTCAGCCGCCATTGCCTGATTCTCTTTCTCGAGAAGCTCATACCGGCCGGCGGCGTCCCTCAGCTCCACAGCCATCTCGGCTATCTTTTCTTCACTTCGGAGATGAGCGGCCTGTTCGGCTTTCAATTCTTCGGCTGTCTTTAGGGCAGCCGCATTGCTAACTCGGGCTTGTTCCTTGGCTAGGGCAAGCTCCGTCCTCAGGGCCTCAACGGCAGCAGCTCCGCCTGCAATTACATCACATCACATTAATATTACAACCTTCTTGCAATTTCCCAAATAGATGTGGATATAGGAAAGCATACTCTGCGACTCCTCGAGTCGCTTGTTCACAAGCGTGACGTCGGCCTCCACCACGTCAATCTGCCGCCTCAATTCGGTGCATTCAGCGGCCTGGTCTATTGCCGAACCCTTAGCAACCTGCACATCAATACAAGTGCGATCATTATATGGGAGTATGATCCTCCGGTTGCCGCCATCGGCTGGCACCCACAGTCTCAGGGGCTACTATCTATACAGAGCGCATGTATCGCGTGCGGTACAACTAAAGCTGCGTATTTTTGCGGCTTACCTCAAAGCCTTTGAGCAGGCTCCAGAAAGCTTCGTTTAAACCGCTTGTGGCGGAGGACATTTTCTCCAACACCGTACCCATTAGTGTACGATGATCCTCCAAGAGAGCAGATGACTCCAGGAGGCCCGTCAGCGTGTTCGGCCGAACACCGGACTCTCCCGGACCCTTTTCATTGTCCGCCACGGGAGCCAAACGCGCCGGGCTCGGGGCGGCCGAAGTGTTAGCTTCCGGCCCCATTGGATCTAGACTCCTCCGTGATGCTACCTCAGGGTCGCCCGCTTCACGGGACGGAGAGGCAGGTGGGGTTTCACTCTCCATCATCTCCGGAAGAAGATCCCCTGAGGACGAGCCCTGTTGAGATGAACTGCTGACCGGACTACAAAAAACAGGTCCTAGTTATTACTCTCAAGAGGAAAAAGCAATAAGTTCCTTGTTTAATTAAACTTTCAGCTCGGTGGAGGGCTGGCCCGTTTGCGGGCGCTATGTGGTGAGGACGCCCTTCGGGGCAGGGCCCTTTGGTGAAGTTCTCTTCCCTTCCTTAGGCGCCCACGTCTCCAAATCTTCAGAGGCGGCCCTCTTCTTCCTGCGGGGGGAGGAAACCTCAGATTCGCCTCCCCAATTCTCCTCCTCCGTGGAGACGTTAATTCCCCCGGTTCGGATGCGCAATGTGTGAGGCCCACTCTTGGCCTCCCCACTCTTCCCTTCAGCTTTCTCTGGTGGCACTTGACTTAGTGTCCGTTTAAGAATCCTGGCCATTGGCGGACCGGGTGAGCCTTCGGGAAGCGGGGCCGGACACCTGATCCTCTTCGCCTTACTAAGCCAATCCTAGTTGCGGACAGTATTCAAAACAATGCTATGACAAATATGAGCAAGGTGTTCGGTTGTAGGGTTACTTACTTGGGTATCTAGGCGATTGCAGCTGAAGCCCGCATCCTCGGTGGTGTCCGGACACTTTATTCATGGTCCGAAGAACAATGTATACATCCCTTCGGGCTTCATGATGAGGAAATGTTGAATGGTTCGCGGACCTTCTGGATTGAATTCCCACATCCGTAGAGGCCAACATTTGCACGGCAGGATCCGCCGAACTAGCATTACCTGGATTATTTTGACAAGACTAATGTCCCTCTCGAGGAGTTATGATATAGAACCACCTCCGTTGCCATAAATCAGATACCTCCGAGAAGGAGCCTTCGGGCCACGGGGCATTGACGTTCCTACTTATTATGGCGCCTCCGCACTCTGCGTGTCGCCCCTCAATCATCTTCGGCTTCACATCGAAAGTCTTGAGCCATAAGCCCAAGTGGGGGTGATGTGGAGGAAGGCTTCACACACAACGATAAACGATGAGATATGGAGGAGGGAATCCGGAGCTAGATCGTGGAAATATAGCCCATAGTAGAACATGAGCCCCCTCACGAAGGGGTCAAGAGTAAGACCCAAGCCCCGGAGGAAGTGGGAGACAAATACGACGCTCTCATTGGTCTCGGGAGTGGGGATAACCTGTTCGGGAGTAGGAAGCCTGTGCTTAACATCGGCGGTCAAATACCCAGCCTCCCTGAGCTTCACAATATCATCCTCTGTGACAGAGGAAGCCATCCATCGGCCTTGATGGTTGGATCCGGACATGATCAAAGATCCGGGGTGCTTAGGCTTGAGCTTTGGGTGTTGGAACTCAGGGTGTGAGATGTGCGAGCGTGGAGATAGAGGGATAGGCCTCGGCTCCTTTATAAAGGGGGGAAGAATATCAAGCATCCCCGAACGTGGTCGTTTGGGACTTGCCTAAAAACGCGGGGTCATACCAACAGGCACGGTTGGATTACCCGTACCCGTATTGATGGATATCCCGTGACAAGGGGACACGATCTCTGCTTTGGCAAGACATGCCAAAGAAACCGCCTCGCGATATGTGCGGAAGCAGGCTGTAAAAACAGTTCGAATAAAAACCGGACCGTGGCATGATGTCACTTTTTGAAGAATTGTCAGCAGATTAGATTCAAGGATTATTATTCTCTCTACAGTGGTATATGGAATTTATCTTGCAGAACCGGACATGGTCCTTGTGTTTGGAATTAATTTTGGAGTATTCGGAGGTGGAACCCGCCTCGCAATGCCGAAGACAATCTATGCACCGGACTCATCGTCATTGAAGCCTGGTTCAGGGGCTACTGAGGGAGTCTTGGATAAGGGGGTATCCGGACAGCCGGACTATATACTTTGGCCGGACTGTTGGACTATGAAAATACAAGATAGAAGACTTCGTCCCGTGTCCGGATGGGACTCTCCTTCGCGTGGAAGGCAAGCTTGGCGATTCGGATGTAGATCTCCTCCTCTGTGAACCGACTCTGTGTAACCCTAGACCCCTCCGGTGTCTCTATAAACCGGAGGGTTTAGTCCGTAGGACACAACAACAATCATACCATAGGCTAGCTTCTAGGGTTTAGCCTCTCTGATCTCGTGGTAGATCAACTCTTGTAATACTCATATCATCAAGATCAATCAAGCAAGAAGTAGGGTATTACCTCCATCAAGAGGGCCCGAACCTGGGTAAACATCGTGTCCCCAGCCTCCTGTTACCATTAGCCTTAGACACACAGTTCGGGACCCCCTACCCGAGATCTGTCGGTTTTGACACCGACAGCGGGCCCGGTCCACTGTCACATCCCATCAGGAGCGTGGGGTGGCAGGCTAGCCGGGCTGGCGAGCACCGCATGGCTTTCCCACGACGGGCGGTGGCCTGGGGAAGCTTAGCAGGCACGCCACCTCTTCTCCTGCCTTGAAGTTCAAAAATTAGCCAAACAAGCTCCGCTTTGTCAAAGCCGGCCTCCGAGGCCGGCGCACCGCAAGATGGACCAAAACACTCTCCTGGAGTTCGGTGAGAGGGGAAGCCACTGAGACTTCACGGCCCCACGACCACAACGCCTCACTTGCTTCGGGGACTACTGTCGGAGTAATGGGCCATGGGTAGCCTCACCCGAGTCCCTTGGCACATCAAAACTTTGGGCCGGCTGCGCCCCACAAAGACCCGAGTTAAAAGCTACGCCCTCCGGGGGCCGGCTGGCCCAGAGGCCGGCCACCGGAGGACGCCCAAGCACCAGAAGACGGCCCTAAGAGTGGCCGGCTCCAGTAGACCAGCTCCCAGAGAGGGCGGCCTCCCGACGCCCTCAGAGTCTGGGCCCCCATCAAGAGTACAAGGTAGAGTGTGGCTACAGTGAAGCCCGTTGTTGGTGTCAAAACTGGCGAATCTCGGGTAGGGGGTCCCGAACTGTGCGTCTAAGGCTAATTGTAACAGGAGGCTGGGACACGATGTTTACCCAGGTTCGGGCCCTCTCGATGGAGGTAATACCCTACTTCCTGCTTGATTGATCTTGATGATATGAGTATTACAAGAGTTGATCTACCACGAGATCAGAGAGGCTAAACCCTAGAAGCTAGCCTATGGTATGATTTTTGTTGTGTCCTACGGACTAAACCCTCCAGTTTATATAGACATCGGAGGGGTCTAGGGTTACACAGAGCCGGTTCACGGAGGAGGAGATCTACATCCGAATCGCCAAGCTTGCCTTCCACGCCAAGGAGAGTCCCATCCGAACACGGGACGAAGTCTTCTATCTTGTATCTTCATAGTCCAACAGTCCGGCCAAAGTATATAGTCCGGCTGTTCGGATACCCCCTTATCCAGGACTCCCTCAGTAGCCCCTGAACCAGGCTTCAATGACGATGAGTTCGGTGCGTAGATTGTCTCCGGCATTGCGAGGCTGGTTCCATCTCCGAATACTTTAAAACTAATTCCGAACACAAGGACCGTGTCCGGCTCTGCAAGATAAATTCCATATACCACTGTAGAGAGAATAATAATCCATGAATCTAATCTGCTGACAATTCTTTGAAAAGTGACATCACGCCACGGTCCGGGTTTTTTCGAACCGTTTTTACAACTTGCTACCGCACACACCACGAGGCGGTTTCCTTGGCACGTCTTGTCAGAGCAGAGATCGTGTCCCCCTTACTATGGGATTCTCATCAATACGGGTACGGGTAATCCAACCGTGCCTGTTGGTATGACCCCGTGATTTTAGGCAAGTCCCGAACGACCACGTTCGGGGACGCTTGATATTCTTCCCCCCTTTATAAAGGAGTTGAGGCATATCCCTCTATCTCCATGCTCGCACATCTCGCACCCTGAGTTCCAACACCCAAAGCTCGATCCTAAGCACCCCGGATCTTCGATCATGTCCGGATCCGACCATCAAGGCTGATGGATGGCTTCCTCTGTCACACGGGAGGATATTGTGAAGCTCAAGGAGGCTGGGTATTTGACCGCCAATGTTAAGCACATGCTTCCTGCTCCCGAACATGTTATCCCCACTCCCGAGACCAATGAGAGCGTCGTATTTGTCTCCCACTTCCTCCGGGGCTTGGGTATTAATCTTGACCCCTTCGTGAGGGGGGTCATGTTCTACTACGGGCTAGATTTCCATGATCTAGCTCCGGATTCCCTCCTCCATATCTCGCCGTTTATCATTGTGTGTGAAGCCTTCCTCCACATCACCCCCCACTTCGGCTTATGGCTAAAGACTTTCAATGTGAAGCCAAAGATGATTGAGGGGCGACACGCAGAGTGCGGAGGTGCCATAATAAGTAGGAACGTCGATGCCCGTGGCCCGAAGGCTCCTTCTTGGAGGTATCTGATTTATGGAAACGGAGGTGGTTCTATGTCATAGCTCTTCGAGGCTCAAAGTGGGCGGCCGCGCCCGCCTTCCGCTCGGGCCCTCCACCTCAACTGGCATCGTGGGCCAACGTGGGACTAAACTGGGGACCTGCGAATGATGTACCAATGCTACAAAGCCGCATTCGGGAGCTCCTCGAGAGGAACATTAGTCTTGTCAAAATAATCCGGGTAATGCTAGTTCGGCGGATCCTGCCGTGCAAATGTCGGCCTCTCCGGATGTGGGAATTCAATCCATAAGGTCCGCAAACCATTCAGCATTTCCTCGGCATGACGCCCGAAGGGATGTATAAGTTGTTCTTCGGACCACGAATAAAGTGTCCGGACACCACCGGGGATGCAGGCATGAGCTGCAATCGCCTAGATACCCAAGTAACCCTACAACCGAACACCTTGCTCATATTTGTCATAGCATCGTTCTGAATACTGTCCGCAACCAGGATTGGCTTAGTAAGGCAGAGAGGATCAGGTGTCCGACCCCGCTTCCCGAAGGCTCGCCCGGTCCGCCAATGGCCAGGATTCTTAAACGAACACTAAGTCAAGTGCCACCAGAGAAAGCTGATGGGAAGAGTGGGGAGGCCAAGAGTGGGCTCACACATTGCGCATCCGAACCGGGGGAATTAACGTCTCCACGGAGGACGAGAATCGGGGAGGCGAATCTGAGGTTTCCTCCCCCTACGGGAAGAAGAGGGCCACCTCCGAAGATTTGGAGACGTGGGCGCTTAAGCAAGGGAAGAGAACTTCACCAAAAGGGCCCTGCCCCGAAAGGCGTCCTCACCTCACAATGCCAGCAAACAGGCCAGCCCTCCATCGAGCTGTAAGTTTAATTAAACAAGGAACTTATTGCTTTTTCCTCTTGAGAGTAATAACCAGGACCTGTTTTTTGTAGTCCGGTCAGCAGTTCATCTCAACAAGGCTCGTCCTCGGGGGATCTTCTTCCGGAGATGATGGAGAGTGAAACCTCACCTGCCTCTCCATCCCGTGAAGCAGGCGACCCTGAGGTATCGTCACGGAGGAGTCCAGATCCAATGGGGCCGGAAGCTAACACTTCGGCCGCCCCGAGCCCGGCTCGTTCGGCTCTCGTGGCGGACAATGAAAAGGGTCTGGGAGAGTCCGATGTCCGGCGAACACGCTGACGGGCCTCCTGGAGTCAGCTGCTCTCTTGGAGGATGATCATACACTAATGGGTACGGTGTTGGAGAAAATCTCCTCCGCCACAAGCGGTTTAAATGAAGCTTTCAGGAGCCTGCTCAAAGGCTTTGAGGTAAGCCACAAAAATACGCAGCTTTTAGTTGTACCGCACGCGAAACATGCACTCTGTATAGATAGTAGCCCCTGACACTGTGGGTGCCAGCCGATGGCGGCAACCGGAGGATCATACTCCAAGATAATGATCGCACTTGTATTGATGTGCATGTTGCTAAGGGTTTGGCAATAGACCAGGCCGCTGAATGCACCGAATTGAGGCGGCAGATTGACGTGGTGGAGGCCGATGTCACGCTTGTGAACAAGCGATTCGAGGAGTCGCAGAGTATGCTTTCCTATATCCACATCTATTTGGGAAATTGCAAGAAGGTTGTAATATTAATGTGATGTGATGTAGTTGCAGGCGGAGCTGCTGCCGTTGAGGCCCTGAGGGCGGAGCTTGCCCTAGCCAAGGAACAAGCCCGGGTTAGCAATGCGGCTACCCTAAAGGCAGCCGAAGAATTGAAAGCCGAACAGGCCGCTCATCTCCGAAGCAAAGAAAAGATAGCCGAGATGGCTGTGGAGCTGAGGGACGCCGCCGGCCGGTATGACCTTCTCGAGAAAAAGAATCAGGCGATGGCGGCTGACCTGAAGAAGGCACTGGACTCGGCTAAAGAGACGCGTTCTTAGATTAGAGACGCGCGGGAGGAACTTTGACAAGCCGGGGAAATCGCGGCTGGAAATCCTTATTTGTTGCGAGTGTGATTTTTAGATCCAAAGTATGCTCCATTGGATAAGCAATGGAGTGCTATAGATAAGTATGCGGACTTGGCAAAGAGTGCGGCTGATGCAACCAAGTTGTTCAAGGACCATGAAGATAATAAAATAGAAAGACTGTTCTGGTCGTAGTTTAATGCCCCAGCACGCTCCTTACCCTTGAGTGAGAAGATGGTCGCTATAGCCGAGCTCCATAGGCTGTCCGACCTTGCAATGAGGTCTGTGATAGACCATCTATGGCTGAAGGGGCGCTAAACTTTGTAGGTTTTGCCTTCTTCTTCCCGCTCGACCGTGAGCACTGTGCTGACAACTTGTCTAGTGGTTGCGATGTAAAGCAGTAAAGGCTCTTTGCTGATTGGAGCGGCAAGCACCGACGGGTTAAAAGATAGGGATTTGAGCTCTTCAAACGCTGCTTCAACTTCATCATTCCACTCGAACTTGTCAGACTTCTTCATCAGTCGGTAAAGAGGTAATGCCTTTTCACCGAGGCATGAGATGAATCGACTCAATGCAGCCAAACAACCAGTAAGCTTCTGAATATCGTGCACATGCATAGGGCGTTTCATTTGGAGGATTATGCCAACTTTCTCTGGGTTTGCATTGATTCCTCGTTCAGAAACGAGGAAACCGAGTAACTTTCCACCTGAGACTCCAAATGTGCACTTTGACGGATTGAGCTTGATATCATATCTTCTTAAGTTGGCAAAGGTTTCAGCGAGGTCAGTCAGTAGGTCAGAACCTTTGCATGACTTGACCACTATGTCATCCATGTATGCTTCCACATTCCGATTGATTTGAGTGAGTGGCCACTTTTGAATCATGTGCATGAATGTGGCACCAGCATTCTTGAGGCCAAAGGGCATAGTAACATAGCAAAAACACCCGAATGGGGTGATGAAAGCTGTTTTTATCTCGTCGGGTCCATACATTCGGATCTGATGGTACCCGGAATAAGCATCCAAATAGGACAATCACTCACATCCCGCAGTTGAGTCGACTATCTAGTCGATGCGGGGTAGAGGAAAATGATCTTTCGAGCAAGCCCGATTGATATGCTTGAAATCAATACATATTTGAAGAGACTTATCTTTCTTGGGGACCATAACAACATTGGCGAGCCACTCGGAGTGGTATATCTCGCGGATGAACTCAGCAGCCAGAAGCCGAGCCACCTCCTCGCCAATTGCCTTCCTCTTCTCCGTGGCGGACCGACGGAGATGCTCTTTAACGGGTTTTGTTTTTGGGTCGACTCGCAAACGGTGCTCAACCAGTCCCCTGGGTACACCTAGCATGTCAGATGGTTTCCATGCGAAGATGTCCCAGTTCTCACGAAGGAACTGGATGAGCGCTTCTTCCTATTTGCTGTCGAGTGTTCTTGAGATATGAGTCGGAGCAGCATTGGGATCGGTCGAGTGAACGTGAACCGATTTTGTTTCACCAGACGACTGAAATGCAGACTCTGAAGTAGGTCTCTCGGCACGCAACAAACCACTCGGATTTGCATTCTTCTGGAATTCTTGCATTTCTACCGTGGCCATTTGTTTGTCGGTGATCTTTGAGCCCTTCTGGAGGCAATCTTCCGCTCTCTGCCGATTACCAGTGATTGTGATCACGCCATTGAGGCCAGACATCTTCAACTTGAGGTACATGTAACACGGTCGAGCCATGAAACGAGCATAAGTAGGCCTGCCTAGAATGGCATGATAGGCACTGTCAAAATCCACTACCTCAAACGTCAACTTTTCCTTGCGCTAATTCTTTGAATCACTGAAAACCACATCAAGAGTGATCTAACCGAGTGAGTCGGCTTTCTTTCATGGGATGACACCATGGAATCTCATGTTGCTCTCACTGAGCTTGGACATCGGAATGCCCATCCCCCACAGGGCCTCAGCATATAATATATTCAATCCACTGCCACCGTCCATCAAAACCTTGGTCAGTCGGGTGCCCCCAACGACTGGGTCGACCACCAGCGCTTGCCGCCCAGGGGTAGCAACGTGTGCTGGGTGGTTGGATTGGTCGAATGTAATAGGGTTTTTGACCAGTTCAAATATCTTGGTGTTGCCGGAGCAACCATGTTTACTTCTCTATTAATAACTTTCAGTCGACTTTTGCTCTCGAGGTCAGCAAAAATCACCAAAGTGGCATTAACATTGGGGTAACCACCATCTTCCTCTTTGTCCTCCTCCTTATCAGACTCCTTGTCCTTTTCACTGGGCTGGCTCTCTCACAAACTCTGAATCAGGAGTCGGCACTATCGAGTGGTATGCTTGGGAAGAATCAAATTTCCCTCTTCATCCTTTTTGGTGTGTATATGACACGGTAAATCAAGCACATCATTTCCTGCTTGATCTTTTAGTTTTTTAGGGGTCCAAGGCCCTTTAGGCTTTCCCTTGAACCTCCCTTGATTCAAAATTGCTGCCTTGGCAGGACCTGCTGCCTTGGCAGGACCTGCTGCCTCGGCCTTTCGTTTCTGCTTCCGACTGGAGTTTCCTCCTCCGGTGTCCTAGGCGACTGATTTATTCCTGCCCCTCCGGAGTCGGTCCTCTCTTCGCCATTAGCGTATCGAGTGGCAATATCCATCATCCGAGTCAGATACATGTCTCCGGTCCGACCAAACTTCATATTGAGCTCTTTGTAGCAAACGCCTTCTTTAACGGCACAAACTGCTTGGTGCTCTGACACATTCACCACTGTGTGGTGAAGGGTAGTCCATCTCTGAATATAGTCTCTCAAAGTCTCATTATGTTTCTGCACACAATGCTGCAATTCTGTCAAACCAGCAGGTCGCTTGCTGGTGCCCTCAAATGTTTTGGTAAAGACTCGAGCCAATTCTTCTCAATTGAAAATGCTCCCAGGAGCCAACTGATTCAACCATGCTCTGGCAGAACCCTCAAGCATCAAAGGGAGGCCTTTCATGGCCACCTCATCGTTGCCACCACCAATATGCACAGCCACTCGGTAATCCTCCAACCAAGTGACGTGCTTCGACTCTCCGGTGAACTTACTTACTCCCGTCGCCAACCTGAAGTTGTGAGGGATCTCAGCGGCTCGGATGGCTCTTTCGAAGCACTCGGGGCCAGAAACGTGCACTCTACTTCCATTGGGTCGATCTCTATCCAACCCTTCTCTGTATGCTCTGTTCCGGTCGACCAAATCTTGTACAAGGACTGACATTGCGTCAAACCCAGGATCTCTTGGGTTGACTGGAACTCTGCAGTCATTACCATACGGGTGCCTGTCGTCATACCGCCAAGGCGTGTATGACCCGTCCCTCAGAGGGGACGAAGGCACTCGACGGTGGTTGTCACGGGCATACTCACGATCAAATTCTCCATGGGCTCTCCCCAAGTGCCGATCTCGACGGCAATCATGATCTTCACGTTGCAAAGGTGACCCAGGACTGTGTGCCGACTGAACTGTATCTGCCCTCACTGACCTGTTGCGGATCCTGTTGCGCAACTGAGAAACGACAGAGTTTTGCTCTCCTGCTGCCCAGAGCAGCGCTCAGATCTGCTCCAAGCCCCTTCCAGCTTCTGAACGGGATGACTGAATAGACTCTGTTATATGTGCAGCAGCTATAAGATTCTGGATCGGAGTGCGGCATATCTGGGGTTTAGGCAGAAACAATTTTCGTTGACTTCGACTAGATTCGGAGATCAGTCGACGGGCATGTTCTTCGAGAGGATGTTGGAGGTTCTCTAGACGTGCGCGCTCAGCTAACGTGGCCAGGCGTGCGGCCTCCAGGGCCCAAGCCACGGCAGTCTCCCCCATGATGGGGGTCTGGAGTGCCTCCATGTTGCCGCGATGCAACTCTTCCCTCTGCTGCTAATTGAGAGGTTGAGGCTCGTAATCATCGTGGTTGTACGACGGGCCGTCATCGTCGTCGTTGCCGCCGTTGCGGCGAAACCCGGGTGGGCTGC
Source organism: Triticum aestivum (assembly GCF_018294505.1). NCBI lineage: Eukaryota > Viridiplantae > Streptophyta > Magnoliopsida > Poales > Poaceae > Triticum > Triticum aestivum. Next base: position 590,540,138 of record NC_057804.1, on the reverse strand, counting down.
AATAGGAGTCGACCATGAGAACTAAAGCCGCGGGGTTGCTGCTCCCGCGTTCGGAAAGAGTATCTGCAGAGCCAGTCGACTAGACCGCAGAGAAATTCGTCGGGCTCGATCGCCACGCCTTGAGGGGTGGCCGTCTAACGGGCCACCGCATGCTTTACCCACCGCTGGAGCCGCGATCGACCAGATCGCTTGCGGCGGCGTCCAGTGGAGTGAGCAGATGATGCGAGTACCGACCGATACGGAGTCGACATCTGTCCTAAGAGAACGCCGCAGGCACTTGCGCGGAAGTGCGACGCCCCGCGGATCTGAAGAGCCTCGACATCGAGGGGGTCTTCTTGGAGCCAGGCGGAGTCGTCGGCGATGAAAGTGAGCACGCTGAGTTGGAACTCGCGGACCATGACCAAACCACCGCCGGAAACCATGTTGATGAAGATCGGAAAAAATGCTACCTCGCCGGAAGTTGCCAAGACGCTTTGCCCCATGGTGGGCGCCAACTGTCGTGGTACTAAGTGTGACAGTAAGAGTAGGGGGTACGTATGAGGAGGCAAGGCCCTGGCTACGACGAGATTGTACACACGAGTTTAGGAGTTTAGGCCCCTCTCGGGGGAGGTAAAAGCCCTACGTCTTGGTGCTCTGAGGCGGTCGACTGGAATATGGTGCGTGTGTGTGTGTGTGTGTGTGTGTTACAGGGGGGTGTGAACCCTTGTCCTAGAGGAGGGGGTGGCTTATATAGAGTGCGCCAGGACCCCTAGTCGTCCCCCGTTATAGGGTTCAATGTACATTAAGACAGGGCGTTACTGGTAATGCCAACTATAAAGTGCTAATGATCTTTAAGACTACGGAGTGGACACCTGACCGTTGCCATCCTGAGTGACTCTAGGTCTTCTGTACTCCGAGTGGTTTCTTGTATGGTCAAATGACTTCATCTTGGTCCAGTGAAATTGGGGGTATCCGAGTGGGGTAACTGGTCGAGTGGATTGCACTCCATGGTTACTTCAGTCGGTATCTCTTGCTATACTTTCAATGTCCTTGATTCTAGGGTAATGACCTTGGGTAGGGCGTATAGGTCAGGCCTATGACCCTACCCTAGGTCTATGGCATCGTCATATTGCAAAGCTCATACCTCGATCTTCATCTACGGACTTCACTTCGCACGACAAATCCTACTCCAGAGGCTCCAAATGACTCCACAAAGTGCTGAAATAATGCCTAAAACAACAGAGAATACACACTTAGGAACTAATCAAACAGAAGAAAAACATCATGCATGTGAACGAAACCAAAAAAATGGATAGACCTTACCTTCATCCATCTTTTCTTCAACTTCAGCATCTTCAAAATTCAACTCTAAATCGCCCAAAATCACGAGTGAAAGTGGCTACCGAGCTTTTCTTTCTATGTGTTCTTATAGACTTAGAGAGAGCAGAGATGCAGAGAAGGCAACCAGAGGGATTCGAGAGAGAGCGTTATTTGCGCACGGAGCCGCGGTAGTGCGTATAAAAATAAGATGAGCAGTGTATTGTCGGCAACGGGTTTGAACTCACCTACCACGGCCTCAGATTCCAGCATCGTGGTGTCTCATCAGCCACAGCAACAGCAGGGTTGTCGGGCGTGCGGCAGAATTCACGCTAAGAAATCAGCCTGCCTCGGTGATGTTGCATCGACTGCAGCAACACAAGGTAGCGTTGCAACTGGACGGAATTTGAGGCGGGAATCACGATGTGTATCGTCGATTGCAATGAGTGCCGAAAAAGACAAAACACGGGAATCGTTGCCTGGCAAAAGGAGACGCGGGGGACAGAGCATGTTGGCTCGTGCGCAGCACCAGCAACGTTGGCGCCTCAAGGCGTGGCGGCATGGCTCACCTCCTCGTGCTCGTTTTGTCCCGACGCAGGCGTGACTGTTATGTGTGGGCTGCCGCCTGGCAGCGTGGCGGCAGGCCCGGTCGCCTGATGGCCTGGCGGTAGGTGCCACGCGTCGGCTGGCACGCCTGTCGCCACAGCTAGGATGGTCTCTTTTGGCAATTTCATCTACAGGTAGTCTTTTTTATTAATTGCATAGGGCAGCTGGTCCTTTTTGAAAAAAAATCATGTCGACTTTTGGTCATGGGTGTGTGGTGGATCCCGGCCGTTGCCAGTGGGAGGGCTCTGTTTTTAGGTGCTTCTTCAAGTTTTGTTAGGGTTTGTGTCCTGCTCAAAAAGACAAAACGGCAGCGGCTTTCTGAAGATAAAAAATGGCGTGTGAAGGTGTGTCTCCGATGGATCCCTCGCGATTCGCGGTATGTTCTTTGGTGGATCTGCTCGGACCCAGCCTTTGTTCGTCCTTGTTCATATGGATCTTCAGGTTGGATCCTTCCGATCTAAGCTTCTCTTCATCGGCAGCAGTTGTTGTTCTAGTACGTTAGTCCTATGGGGCCTTAACACCATTACTTTCCGACTGTCTACTACAACAAGTTGTGCCCGGCTCCGATGAGGGAGGGACGATGACAGCTAGCGGCCCGCCTTCGGCTCGATAGTGCTTGTAGTCATTGCTAGGTAGTCTACGAATCTGGATGCAGTTTCGATTATTTGTAGTGTTTGCGGTACGGACATGATCGACGATGAATAGATCGAAAGTTTTCCGCAAATAAAACTATAGTGAAATGAGTGAATTGTTGCAGCCATGCACTGGTTATGTCGATCCGTCTGTTCATTGTCGATCAGACGGTCTAGAGAGGAGGCACGTTATGTTACTGTTCAGATCTCAGTCCAGCTACATCGCTTCTACAAAGCTGTCTGGCTCAGGCACAATTCTCAGGCGTTGGATTTTGGAGGGCTGAGGTCAGGATTGCTGCCTGAGGGAGCAGCTGGCTATTAGGACTCCATCCAAACAGCCCCATAGCAATTTAAATCCTCGCAGGACTGCCAACATACATATCAGAAAGTAGACTATGGAACAAATTAAAAGAAGCTATACTACCAAAATCTTTCAATATAAGGAAATGAAAGTTGCCAAGTTGGGGGCAAGGCACATGCGTCCTAATTACTCGGTCCCGGCGGCGGCGACGCCGATGTATAACAAATTACCAAAACATGCAGCTCAAAGCTGCACTTTCTCCGGAGGCGCTTCTCCTTTGTTTTCTTCTCGCTAAACAATCATCACATCTACGTACATGCATGTGTGGAGTATGTATTAGAGAAGCTTTTGTTGTAGCTAGGTGCCGACGTGGACTTGACCGATGACACACGCGAGCTATTGGTATTGAGAAGTGGCGGTTGGTTATTATGGACGCGGAAGCGCAGTGCTTAGTGAAAATGGTCAAATTTCATTGAAAAGGAGAGAATGGTTAAATTAAACGCGGCACGAGTCCAGGCACATGAAACGTTGACCGTTTCGCTCACATGCATACAAGTTGCTGTTGCGCCCTGGTCAATGTATGAAGCAAGTGCCATCCCTTACTCGGCCGTGAATCGTGACATAAAAGAACATCAAATGATTGTTTAGCTATTCGGTTCTGAGAGCTGCATATTATTGCCAATGAGCAAAATCTAACTATATCTGATGCTTGGATTGGTTGCAATTTAAGGATAACCTTTAGGAGATGTGTGGATAATGGTTGCTGCTCCTTTCGTTTGATTTAGTGAGTACTCCCTCCGTCCGCGAATAAGTGTACATCTAGCTTTTGTTCTAAGTCAAAGTTTTAAAACTTTGACCAACTTTATAAGAAAAAGTAGCAATACTTATGACACTAAATTATTATCACTGGATTTGTTTTGAAATGTAGTTTCATAATATACACATTTGATGTCATATAAGCTACTACCCTTTTCTATGAAGTTGGTGAAAATTTTAAATTTTTGACTTAGGACAAAAGGTAGAAGTACATTTATTCGCGGACGGAGGGAGTATTGCTTAATCCTTGCAGTTATATGAATGAGGATGATCCTATCATTTGGAAGTTGGAATCTAATGGACTTTACTATGTTAGAACCATGTATGCTCTTGCCAATTTTAGGCGCATTGTTCCTGTTTATATTCCTGCTATTTGGCAATTGATTGTTCCTCCTAAAATTCATACTCCCTCTGTTTTTAAATATAAGTCTTTTTAGAGATTCTATTATAGACTACATACAGAACAAAATGAGTGAATTTACACTCTCAAATATGTTTATATTCATCCATACGTAGTCCATATTAAAATCTCTAAAAAGACATATATTTAGGAACGGAGGAAGTATATTTTTATGGTTTCTTTCTCATAACAAACTGCTTACTAGGGATAAGCTTGTCAAAAGACAACATTTGGACGATGTCCCTTGCCTTTTCTGTTGTGAAACGGAATCATGCGCATACACATGTTTTTGACAATGTGATTGTTATTAAAGTTTGGAAAATTATCAGCCCTCTTACTAGCATTGATGCCCGTGTCACTTATGAAAGTGTGGTTAGATGGTGGGTTAGCAACAAAAAGAACCAAGCAAATAACCTTGTTCATGCTGCTACTCTTTGGGCTATCAGAAGATGCAGGAATGATCTGTGCTTTAACAAGAACACTTGGCTTTGTTTACATGTGATCCTAAGGAAGATTGCAGTAGCATGCTACGAGTGGAAGATCATGTGTGTGGAACACGCAAAAGGGCGCATGGAGGAGATTAATGCTTTTATGTATTTCTGCAAATTCAATTCAATCGCCAAAATGGGATGGGCTATTTATCAGTTTTCTGGAAACAAGAAAATGGTGTCATCCATCTCCCCCCTTCATCTCCATCGTCTCCCTCGTATCTTCCCCGCCACTTGTCTCAGACGAAGTCACGGCGAGCCCTCTTCTCGGACTCGGCCTCGGAGCTTTGTGTCGCGTCGCCTTATTCTTTTATGTTTTTTTTGGCAATTCAATTCAATCACGAAATGGACATGTTCCTTGTCATCTGGCCGAAAACAAGAAAAACGTTGTCGAATATTTCTCCCCTTTGCCTTCGTTTTGGCCTCGCCCCTCAAGGCTTCATGCCACCTCATCTTCTTCTCGTAGAAAATAGTCTAACTCTTGCTCCATTTTAGGACTAATGAATATTAAACATGCATGAAAAATATCAAAATGAATGCAGGTGGAGTAATACATACCACTGCCATTATTGGCAGCGCTCCGGGACAGATATACTGGAGTTGAGAACATAACATATAGACCGAAGAGCTCATTGTTAACTGTTACTCCCTCCGTCCAAAAAAACTTGTCCCAATCTTGTTTCTCAAATGGATGTTTCTCAAATGGATGTATCTAGCACTAACTTGGTCTTTGTTGAAGAAATCGTTAACTGGTAGCTGCTCGGTTGGCTGGCGAGTAGGGGATTAATAGGCTAATCGGTAGGTTAATCGACCATTTAATCAATTAATCGGCTGATTTATTAGTTTATTGGCTACTCGCTGATCTTATGAGTAGGGATTAATCGACAAGTTAACAGGTTAATTGGACGAATTCTTCAACAGGCTAGCTACATTCATTTGAGGGACAAGCTTTTTCGGACAGAAGGAGTACATGGGTACTTCTCTCCTCCTTCCATTATGTTCACTGACCCAATAACTAATTTGTGTAGTTAATTAGCTTTTTTGGGTCGAACTCATTGTTAACATCTTCCTGCTCCTATATAAACCCTACAAGCCTGTCATGTAACAATACACACAACTCATCGCCATCTTGAGCATCTAAACAAACAGGAGCCAGCCGAAACCAAACTCGTAAGCCAAAGTAGCAGTACACATACTTCTAGCTGGGCTAGAACACGTCATGGCAACCATAACTGCCAGTACCAGTTCGGCCATGCAAGAAGCAGCGAAGACACCAATCGCCTCGCCGCCTGGCGCCACAGCCGCCTCGACAGATTCGCCGGCTCGCTACCGGCCGTCGCCGCTGGTCATATTCAGCGCCTGCCTCATCCTGGTCGGCGCCGGCGGGCCGCTCCTGCTGCGGGTCTACTTCGTCCACGGCGGGCAACGCCTATGGCTCTCCGCGCTGCTCCAGATCTCCGGCTGGCCCCTCCTCCTCCCGCCCCTGTGCGTCTCTCTCTTCCACGGCCGCCGCCACGGCATTGCCAACCTCCTCCTCCCGCCCCGCCTGGTCGGCGCGGCCGCCGTGCTCGGCGGGTTCTACGCCGTGTCCTGCTACGTGTACGCGATGGGGTCGCAGGCGCTGCCGCTGTCCACGTCGTCGCTGCTGCTGGCGACGCAGCTCGCCTTCACCGCCGTGTTCGCGTTCCTCTTCGTCGGGCTCCGCTTCACGCCTTTCTCGGCCAACGCCGTCTTGCTGCTCACCATCGGTCCGGCGGTGCTCAGAGTCGGGCCAGGAGCCGGGAAGCCAGCGGGCGTGGCATCCAAAACGTACTGGGCCGGGTTCTGCGAGGCCATCGCGGCAGCCGCGCTCGCCGGGCTCGCTGCCGCTCCTTGAGGTCGCCATGGAGCGATACGGGCCCGGACGGGACCCGCCGCGAGGGCGCCGCCTCCCTACTCCACGGTGATGCAGATGCAGGCCGTGTTGGGCGCCGCCGGCACGATGGTGTGCCTGCTCGGCATGGCCATCAAGGGCGACTTCGGGGCGCTGCGGAGCGAGGCGGCGTCGTTCGGGCTCGGCAAGACTAACTACTACCTGGTGCTCGTGTGGGACGCCGTGTCGTGGCAGCTGCTCAATCTGGGCATCATGGGGCTCATCACCTGCGCCTCCTCGCTCCTGGCCGGCATCATGATCGCCGTCCTCCTGCCGCTTTCCCAGATCCTCGCCGTCATGTTCCTCCACGAGAAGTTCGACGGGCCAAAGGGCATCGCGCTCGTGCTCTCCCTCTGGGGCTTCGCCTCCTACATGTACGGGGAGAAGGTCCAGCAGAAGAAGGTGGAGGCGCAGAAGAGCGAGCTGCTGCAGCAGCAGGTGGCGAGCAAAACGGAAGACCTCGAGCTGGCTGCCCCTTGAAGACAGACAAGTTTTGTCTGCAATTGTGCATGTAGTATGGCTGATATGCTGGTGTATAGTATACTCCCTCCGTTCCTAAATACGATAAGTTTTTATAGAGATTTCACTATGAATTGTATATGGAGCAAAATGAGTAAAATGAATGAATCTACACTCTAAAATGTATCTATATACATCTGTATGTGGTTTATAGTGAAATCTCTACAAAGACTTATATTTAGGAACAGAGGGAAGTAGTAAATTTTCTTTTTGCCTTTTCATACACTGTACGATATTGTTTCATTTTAGGTAGCATAGACAAATTAAGTGTTTCTACTATTCAGTTAATATGAAGGTTACAGTTCATAAATGTTCAGTTCTTGCCCATGAGTACAGTAGAATGTTGGCAGTTCTGCTTTTCATATGTGGGAGTGGAACTCTTCTGCTGACTGCTGTCTCTGTGACATGATAGCAGAAGTTCAGCTGATTTCTTGATACAGTGGAAAAGCTGAGCACACTAGAGACATCGAACTTGGAGTGTGGTGTGTGTCTTAGTACATCCCTTGTAACAGTTAAACTTTCAGAAATTAGCATCTCGATCGAAGAGTAAACAGTAATTGACATCTATATTATCTCAATGAAAGAATGAAGCAGCAATACTTGTCCATTAGAATTCACACGGGGAAATTGGTATATTTAAGCAATAAGGACTGGAAATCTACCGCGCACGGTGACGGGCAAAGAGCTATAGCCCCGCGCACGGTGACGGGGACGGGGATGGGCTTGCGATTTTTTCATGGGGATGGGTTTGGGAAGGCAAAACCCGATGGGTTTAGTCCCCGTTGCCATCTTGACTTACAATGCTGAAGTTGCCATAACGCTTAGCGAGTACTCCTTCAGTTTTTCATAGCCACGGGCACAGCTGTGGGGAATACAGACACAACAATTTGGTGCATGTTATTGTTAAAGAGGGAATTGGGAGGCGAGATATACCAGAAAATAAACGGCCAACGGCGAAGAGAACTATATGAACAAGATGGTTTGAGCCATTCTGTACGATTTTGTTGTTTATTCTCCTCGTGTTGTTCTTTAACCCTTCGTGGGCCTCTGTCAAAGTCATTTACTGGAAAAAAACATCCACAATATATAAATCATAGATACTTTCTCCGTATCATAATATAAGTTGTTATTACAACCGATATGCAATAACATCTCTTATTATGGGATGGAGGGAGTAGATAATACTACAACTAGAAGAGAATAGTAAAATGAATATACTAGATATCTGCTTTTGTCTTCTCTAGAACATGAGTCGCCCAACTAGCTAACACAAGGTCAAAACAAGTGTATTGCCACTTTTATACAAGGATGGTTAGGCAACTAGTAGTGTGCATAGAATTGTAAAGGATCCCCGATCATGTTTGAAGAAATGGGCACATAAGGTATGATTGATTGATATGTCATAAACATATTAATGATAGTTGTCATAAACATATTAGGATAGACAAGTCTAGATGTTTGGCATATTATTATTCACTTACCGGCTGAGATATGGAATGATTTTGAGACTTGGCCTCTGAATTGATCTCTTTAGCAACCTGCAACACCAAACAAATGCCTTGTAAGGAAACAAAATAGCTCAAATAACATTATCAACATTAGGACATCATGGCTCAAATAGTCACATGCAGCATTGCACAATTGCACTACACGCTAAAGCTCTAGCCGCCCAAGTGGTTTCATTCAATTCCAAATACTACTAGTAAAATGCCCGTGCTTTGCTACCGGCAATAGTGAATCAAACAAATGATTATGGTTGTCTTCAAGGTCGCAATTGATTTCTCTCTCTTACGTCTGAGACTTCCCAAATTCAACCGTCTGGACACCCCTAAATCCAGATCACATGTGGGGGGGGGGGGAATGTGATTGTACGGACTATCCGCCATTTTATCTCCAACATGCTAGCCCAATTAAAATAAAACACCCAATGACGCACCCTTTCCTTTCATGTAGGACCCTCCCTTCCATCTTGGTTTTCTGCCATAGCAGAACATTTTTCGCTGGAGCCCTCTCCTTAACAACCGGATGAAGGTCACCTCGCCTTCTCCATGGGGCCCTATCTCCTTTCATACTGTACTTCCCACATACCGCCAGGAGGAGCCCCCGCCAACTGCCCCGCTCTCACGCTGCAATAAGAGAGGAGGTGTGCGCCACACGTGATGCACCCGAGCTAAGAAGGTAGACCTGATGTCTCATAAGCCATTGGCACGTTGTAACATACAGTTGAATATCATGCATTACCACCAAACAAAAATATTATATCCGTTGTTGGGCATGGAATGATGGAATTGATACACCTTTGTGCCCGTTATTAACTCTTGAAGCAACCAATAAATGCATTTACCCTTCTATCCTAACCAAAAAATTGATGACAGATGAAAAATATATGAACCACTCGCTCATGCAATTTGTTGCAAAGCCATCTCTAATGAAATGCAATTTGCCACATTACCCAAAAGTAGGAAAAATATTGTGCTCAGGCACCGTAACTGAACATAACGCCAACCCCCATCCACATCCACATCGGTGGCATAAGATAAGTGGGGGCCCACATTGTCCATATAATTTTTGATGGGACAAGTGGACATCCCACATCCCACATAATCTCACGTGAATGATAGACTTAGTTAAACTGTTGTACTGGAATAAAATACTGATGTTGGACATTTCGAGTAACCTCCTACATGATCTAGCACCATCAACCTTCCTTGCCCCCACTTGATAACATTACTCACCACCCGCCCCTCCTCCAGCTACCAATATCACCCAGCTCTCAGGCATCCCCTCCAAGATTGTGATGGTGTCGCCGCCCTAGTGCATGCTCCCTCGAATTCCCTCTCCCCATGTTGCATCTCGACAGCCATGTCACTACGTTAATTGCTTGTTGCTATGAGGATACATATTATAATAGTTCAACATCAATCTTTTCTTATATATCCCTAGGTCAAGGGCATTATTTACTAAATTTTCATGTTGAATTTCTTACTATGATATGTTCTTTATTGTGCGAAACATATAAGGTTTTTTCCGATCACCTACCGTTGTAAGGTCTTGAGTTATAAAAGAAAAGACCAGCCTAGTCGCCTCTCCAACATCCAAGTCCCCAAGAGCTTAATATTTTTGTCTTTGAACTAGTGTTGCACCGACCTACTAAAATCAATCAAGGCGAGCTCATGGTAGGATGATCCCAACAAAACAGCAAGGATTGACAGTACTCACTTTATAGAAGCTCGAAAGTCCGTGAAGCCATAATAAATGGGTGCAGCTTCTTGGCTCCTTCGAATTGAGTTAGTGAAGGTCACATCTTAGGTAAATAATTATCCTGAGTTGTCTTCTTTGTTTTAGTTCTTTTTGCTCCCTTATGCTCGCCTTTTTGACAATTCATAATGTTCATTCAATTTTGTGTGGCACTGCAGATACTAAAATGTTCCGGATGAATAAAAATAATATACTGACATGCTACATGACCAAAATAATAATGAAAGTCACTTGTGTATATAGTTGCATGTATAATCATACATCCCGTACTTTGTACCTAGGTATAAACCAATGAATTTCTCATATCAAAGAGAAATGAACCTCCTCCGAAGATAAAGAGAACATATTTTCAATTTCATCATCTATCAAGATCACCGTGGGAAGCTGTACATTAACTTCTCAAAATGAAGCATCAATGGGCGACTTGGTCCTATCCTCCAAAGAGCATCCAGTGTTAGCTAAAAAAATCTACAAAGACACTCTTCTTTAGATCATGGTATGCTAATATTGTAAGCAATTGATCCCAACGACTAAAAAATTGCTAGATCAGTCACAAGCCAGCGATTTTCCTACCGGAGCAGCAGCCCGTAGCACTCCTAGTTTAGTTTGTGGCTCAGTCAGGATTGAAGCGCATTCGATGGCTAGAAACATCAAGAGGACAAAATCGGATGGTGCGGAACATGAACAGTGTGACAGAGCTCCTATAGTGCATAGCTATAATGTCTCTAAATTTTATAATGAAAGTAGTATTTTCTTACTTTGTGTGCAACCTTCATAAAACATACTGTATAGCATAACCTGCCATATCCATAACGTAATAGTCAAAATACTTTAAATTGCAGTTAATCATAACACACCGGGCACGAGTAATCTTGCATGTGATGTATTACTACAAATTGATAAATCATATTTATGAGAGCTTATTAATAATATACGTCAAGAAAAAAGTACTCCCTCCGTTCTAAATATAAGTCTTTTTAGAAATTTCAATACAAACTACATACAAATGTATATAGATATATTTTAGAGTGTAAATTCACTCATTTTTCTCCGTATGTAGTCAAGACTTATATTTAGGAACAGAGGAAGTACCAATCATACCATGTATAATTTGGAACATATCATCAATTTACCTGACTAAAAGATAACCTCAGCACTCCATTGTTTAAACTGATGTGCGAGGCTCAATATATAACAGTCCCATTTGAAACCGTAAAAGTTGCTTGTGTCAAGCAAAGTTATATATTTGATCATTTTCATATTGAAAGCATTACTTTCCACTCTTTGAACTGTAGAAAAATATTCACCACCATACAATTAGCATTGCTCAATTATTTGAAAAACACATACACCACAAGAAAAATGTACGGATGCTAGTATTCAGCAGAGCTAGCTGTACAATTCAATTTATTGATGAACTAACACTGAATGTATATATTGCAAAACATTCAAATGCGAGATGCCGGTCATGAAGAAAAACTTAAATCAACATCAAGGTAAAATCTCTTGGACCTAAATACATCTTACTCCACTCCCGAGTACGAGGCTCAAGAGACGAGACCACATATCTGCATGAGATGTTCTCACTTAAAACACACAAGTGGAGTGAGTACGATGCGGCACCTACGCGTGGAGGAAGAGCAGCCCGCTTCAAGTGTAACCTACTGAAGAAATATGCCCTAGAGGCAATAATAAAGTTATTATTTATTTCTTTATTTCATGATAAATGTTTATTATTCATGCTAGAATTGTATTAACCGGAAACATAATACATGTGTAAATACATAGACAAACATAGTGTCACTAGTATGCCTCTACTTGACTAGCTCGTTGAATCAAAGATGGTTACGTTTCCTAGCCATAGACATGAGTTGTCATTTGATTAAAGAGATCACATTATTAGGAGAATGATGTGATTGACATGACCCATTCCATTAGCTTAGCACACGATCGTTTAGTATATTGCTATTGCTTTCTTCATGACTTATACATGTTCCTATGACTATGATATTATGCAACTCCCGTTTACCGGAGGAACACTTTGTGTGCTACCAAACGTCACAACATAACTGGGTGATTATAAAGGTGCTCTACAGGTGTCTCCAAAGGTACTTGTTGGGTTGGCGTATTTCGAGATTAGAATTTGTCACTCCGATTGTCGGAGAGGTATCTCTGGGCCCACTCAGTAATGCACATCACTATAAGCTTTGCAAGCATTGTAACTAATGAGTTAGTTGCGGGATGATGTATTACGGAACGAGTAAAGAGACTTGCCTGTAACGAGATTGAACTAGGTATTGAGATACCGACGATCGAATCTCGGGCAAGTAACATACCGATGACAAAGGGAACAACGTATGTTGTTATGCGGTTTGACCGATAAAGATCTTCGTAGAATATGTGCGAGCCAATATGAGCATCCAGGTTCCACTATTGGTTATTGATCGGAAACGTGTTTCGGTCATGTCTACATTGTTCTCGAACCCGTAGGGTCCGCACGCTTAAGGTTTCGATGACAGTTATATTATGAGTTTATATGTTTTGATGTACCGAAGGAGTTCGGAGTCCCGGATGAGATCGGGGACATGACGAGGAGTCTCGAAATGGTCGAGACGTAAAGATTCATATATTGGATTATATGGTTAGGCCAAGGGGTCAAGCCCATGAGGCTTTAGGTCGGTGCAAAAGGAGTTTTGCGGAGGCCAGGGGGGCAAACGCCGGAGACCCTGGCGTCTGGCCCTGGGCCGGACGCCGAGGCCCATGGCGTCTGGGCCAGACGCCAAGGATTGTGGAGTTTGGTCCTGGAGTCCGAGTGGGACTCTTGCCTTTCGGAAAAAACCGACTTTGAGGAGGCTTTTGCTCCAAGTTTCGACCCCGGGGCTCAACATATAAATAGAGGGGCAGGGCTAGCACCAAAGACACAACAATTGATCCCTTGAATCTCTTAGCCGTGTGCGGTGCCCCCCTCCACCATAGTCCACCTCGATAATATCGTAGCGGTGCTTAGGCGAAGCCCTGCGATGGTAGAACATCAAGATCGTCATCGCGCCGTCATGCTGACGGAACTCTCCCTCGACACTCGGCTGGATCGGAGTTCAAGGGACGTCATCGAGCTGAACGTGTGCTAGAACTCGGAGGTGCCGTAGTTTCGGTGCTTGATCGGTCGGGCCGTGAAGACGTACGACTACATCAACCGCGTTGTGCTAACGCTTCCGCTTACGGTCTACAAGGGTATGTAGACAACACTCTCCCTTCTCGTTGCTATGCATCACCATGATCTTGCATGTGCGTAGGATTTTTTTTGAAATTACTATGTTCCCCAACAGTGGCATCCGAGCCTGGTTTTATGCGTAGATGTCATATGCACGAGTAGAACACAAGTGAGTTGTGGGCGATATAAGTCATACTGCTTACCAGCATGTCATACTTTTGTTCAGCGGTATTGTGAGATGAAGCGGCCCGGACCGACATTATGCGTACGCTTACGCGAGACTGGTTTCACCGCCACGAGCACTAGTTGCTTAAAGGTGACCGGCGGGTGTCTGTCTCTCTCACTTTAGTTGAACCGAGTGTGGCTATGCCCGGTCCTTGCGAAGGTTAAAACAGCACCAACTTGACAAACTATCGTTGTGGTTTTGATGCGTAGGTAAGAACGGTTCTTGCTCAGCCCGTAGCAGCCACGTAAAATTTGCAACAACAAAGTAGAGGACGTCTAACTTGTTTTTGCAGGGCATGTTGTGATGTGATATGGTCAAGACATGATGCTAAATTTTATTGTATGAGATGATCATGTTTTGTAACCGAGTTATCGGCAACTGGCAGGAGCCATATGGTTGTCGCTTTATTGTATGCAATGCAATCTCCCTGTAATGCTTTACTTTATCACTAAGTGGTAGCGATAGTCGTAGAAGCATAAGATTGGCGAGACGACAACGATGCTACGATGGAGATCAAGGTGTCGTGCCGGTGACAATGGTGATTATGACGGTGCTTCGAAGATGGAGATCACAAGCACAAGATGATGATGGCCATATCATATCACTTATATTGATTGCATGTGATATTTATCTTTTATGCATCTTATCTTGCTTTGATTGACGGTAGCATTATAAGATGATCCCTCACTAAATTATCATAGTAAAAGTGGTCTCGCTGAGTATGCACCGTTGCGAAAGTTCTTCGTGCTGAGACACCACGTGATGATCGGGTGTGATAGGCTCTACGTTCAAATACAACGGGTGCAAAACAGTTGCACACGCGGAATACTCAGGTTAAACTTGACGAGCCTAGCATATAACAGATATGGCCTCGGAACACGGAGACCGAAAGGTCGAGCGTGAATCATATAGTAGATATGATCAACATAGTGATGTTCACCATTGAAACTACTCCATCTCACGTGATGATCGGACATGGTTTAGTTGATTTGGATCACGTGATCACTTAGAGGATTAGAGGGATGTCTATCTAAGTGGGAGTTCTTTAGTAATATGATTAATTGAACTTTAATTTATCATGAACTTAGTCCTGGTAGTATTTTTGCAAATTATGTTGTAGATCAATAGCTCGCGTTGTTGCTTCCCTATGTTTTATATGTGTTCCTAGAGAAAACTAAGTTGAAAGATGTTAGTAGCAATGATGCGGACTTGGTCCATGATCTAAGGTTTATCCTCATTGCTGCACAAAAGAATTATGTCCTTTATGCACCGCTAGGTGACAGACCTATTGCAAGAGCAGATGCAGACGTTATGAACCTTTGGCTAGCTCAATATGATGACTACTTGATAGTTTTGTGCACCATGCTTTATGGCTTAGAACTGGGACTACAAAAACGTTTTTGAAACGTCATGGAACATATAAGATGTTTCAAGAGATGAAATTGGTATTTCAGACTCATGCCCGTGTCAAGAGGTATGAGACCTTTGACAAATACTTCGCCTAAAAGATGGAGGAGAATTGCTCAACTAGTGAGCAAGTACTTAGATTGTCTGAGTACTACAATCGCTTGAATCAAGTGGGAGTTAATCTTCCAGATAAGATAGTGATTGAGAGAGTTCTCTAGTCACCATCACCAAGTTACTGGAACTTCGTGATGAACTATAATGCAAGGGATGACGAAAACGATTCCCGAGCTCTTCGTGATGCTGAAATCGACGAAGGTAGAAATCAAGAAAGAGCATCAAGTGTTGATGATTGACAAAGACCACTAGTTTCAAGAAAAGGGCAAAGGGAAAGAAAGGGAACTTCAAGTAGAATGACAAGCAAGTTGTCACTCCCGCGAAGAAGCCCAAAGCTGGACCAAAGCCTGAAACTAAGTGCTTACACTACAAAGGAAATGGTCACTAGAAGCGGAAATGCCTTGAATATTTGGTGGATAAGAAGGATGGCAAAGTGAACAAGGGTATATTTGATATACATGTTATTGATGTGTACCTTACTAGTGTTTATAGTAGCCCCTGAGTATTTGATAATACTTGTTTGGTTGCTAAAAAAATTAGTGACTCGAAACAGGAGTTACAGAATAAACAGAGACTAGTTGAGGGTGAAGTGACGATGTGTATTGGAAGTGGTTCCAAGATTGATATGATCATCATCGCACACTCCCTATACTTTCGGGTTAGTGTTAAACCTAAATAAATGTTATTTGGCATTTGCGTTGAGCATGAATATGATTTGATCATGTTTATTGCAATATGGTTATTCATTTAAGTTAGAGAATAATTGTTGTTCTGTTTACATGAATAAAACATTTTATGGTCATACACCCAATGAAAATAGTTTGTTGGATCTCGATCGTAGTAATACACATATTCATAATATTGATGCCAAAAGATGCAAAGTTAATAATGATAGTGCAACTTATTTGTGGCACTGCCGTTTGGGTCATATTGGTGTAAAGTGTTGGGGAACGTAGCAGAAATTCAAAATTTTCCTACGTGTCACCAAGATCTATCTATGGAGAGACTAGCAACGAGGGGAAGGAGAGTGCATCTACATACCCTTGTAGATCGCTAAGCGGAAGCGTTCAAGTGAACGGGGTTGATGGAGTCGTACTCGTCGTGATTCAGATCACCGATGATCCTAGTGCCGAACGGACGGCACCTCCGCGTTCAACACACGTACAGCTCGACGATGTCTCCCACGCCTTGATCCAGCAAGGAGAGAGGGAGAGGTTGAGGAAGACTCCATCCAGCAGCAGCACAACGGCGTGGTGGTGATGGAGGAGTGTGGCAATCCTGCAGGGCTTCGCCAAGCACCTACGGGAGAGGAGGAGGTGTCACGGGAGGGAGGGAGGCGCCAAGGGCTCAGGTATGGATGCCCTCCCTCCCCTCCACTATATATAGGGGCAGGGGAGAGGGGGGAGGCGCAGCCTTGCCCCTTCCTCCAAGGAAGGGGTGCGGCTAAGAGGGGGGGAGGAGTCCATCCTCCCCAAGGCACCTCGGAGGTGCCTTCCCCCTTAGGACTCTCCCCTTTTTTTCTATATCTTGGCGCATGGGCCTCTAGGGGCTGGTGCCCTTGGCCCATGTAGGCCAAGGCGCACCCCCTACAGCCCATGTGGCCCCCCGGGGCAGGTGGCCCCACCCGGTGGGCCCCCGGGACCCTTCCGGTGGTCCCGGTACAATACCGATGACCCCGAAACTTGTCCCGATGGCCGAAACAGGACTTCCTATATATAAATCTTTACCTCCGGACCATTCCGGAACTCCTCGTGACGTCCGGGATCTCATCCGGGACTCCGAACAACATTCGGTAACCACATACAAACTTCCTTTATAACCCTAGCGTCATCGAACCTTAAGTGTGTAGACCCTACGGGTTCGGGAGACATGTAGTCATGACCGAGATGTTCTCCGGTCAATAACCAACAGCGGGATCTGGATACCCATGTTGGCTCCCACATGTTCCACGATGATCTCATCGGATGAACCACGATGTCAAGGACTCAATCAATCCCGTATACAATTCCCTTTGTCTAGCGGTATGGTACTTGCCCGAGATTCGATCGTCGGTATACCGATACCTTGTTCAATCTCGTTACCGGCAAGTCTCTTTACTCGTTCCGTAACACATCATCCCGTGATCAACCCCTTGGTCACATTGTGCACATTATGATGATGTCCTACCGAGTGGGCCCAGAGATACCTCTCCGTTTACACGGAGTGACAAAATCCCAATCTCGATTCGTGCCAACCCAACAGACACTTTCAGAGATACCCGTAGTGTACCTTTATAGCCACCCAGTTACGTTGTGACGTTTGGCACACCCAAAGCACTCCTACGGTATCCGGGAGTTGCACAATCTCATGGTCTAAGGAAATGATACTTGACATTAGAAAAGCTTTAGCATACGAACTACATGATCTTGTGCTAGGCTTAGGATTGGGTCTTGTCCATCACATCATTCTCCTAATGATGTGATCCCGTTATCAACGACATCCAATGTCCATGGTCAGGAAACCGTAACCATCTATTGATTAACGAGCTAGTCAACTAGAGGCTTACTAGGGACATGGTGTTGTCTATGTATCCACACATGTATCTGAGTTTCCTATCAATACAATTCTAGCATGGATAATAAACGATTATCATGAACAAGGAAATATAATAATAATCAATTTATTATTGCCTCTAGGGCATATTTCCAACAGTCTCCCACTTGCACTAGAGTCAATAATCTAGTTCACATCGATATGTGATTAACACTCAAGGTCACATCCCCATGTGACTAACACCCAAAGAGTTTACTAGAGTCAATAATCTAGTTCACATTTACCATGTGATTAACACTCGATGAGTTCTGGGTTTGATCATGTTATGCTTGTGAGAGAGGTTATAGTCAACGGGTCTGAACCTTTCAGATCCGTGTGTGCTTTACAAATCTCTATGTCATCTCCTAGATGCAGCTACCACGTTCTATTTGGAGCTATTCCAAATAACTGTTCTACTTGGAGCTATTCTAAATTGTTGCTCCATTATACGTATCCGGTATCTCTACTCAGAGCTATCCGGATAGGTGTTAAGCTTGCATCGACGTAACCCTTTACGACGAACTCTTTTACCACCTCCATAATTGAGAAAATTCCTTAGTCCACTAGTTACTAAGGATAACTTTGACCGCTGTCCTGTGATCCATTCTTGGATCACTCTTGTACCCCTTGACTGACTCATGGTAAAGCACACTTCAGGTGCGGTACACAGCATAGCATACTGTAGAGCCTATGTCTTAAGCATAGGGGACGACCTTCGTTCCTTTCTCTCTATTCTGCCATGGTCGAGCTTTAAGTCTTAACTTCATACCTTACAACTCAGGCAAGAACTCCTTCTTTGACTGATCCATCTTGAACACCTTCAAGATCACGTCAAGGCATGTGCTCATTTGAAAGTACTATTAAGCGTTTTGATCTATCCTTATAGATCTTGATGCTCAATGTTCAAGTAGCTTAATCCAGGTTTTCCATTGAAAACACTTTCCAAATAACCCTATATGCTTTCCAGAAATTCTACGTCATTTCTGATCATTAATATGTCAACAACATATACTCATCAGAAATTCTATAGTGCTCCCACTCACTTCTTTGGAAATACAAGTTTCTCATAAACTTTGTATACACCCAAAATCTTTGATCATCATCAAAGCATACATTCCAACTCCGAGATGCTCACTCCAGTCCTCAGAAGGATTGCTGGAGCTTTGCATACTTATTAGCATATTTCAGGATAGACAAAACCTTCCGGTTGTATCACATACAACCTTTCCTCAAGAATCGTCGAGGAAACAATGTTTTGACATCCTATCTGCAAGATTTCATAAATAATGCAGTAATTGCTAATATAATTCCAACAGACTCTTAGCATCGCTACGAGTGAGAAAGTCTCATCGTAGTCAACTCCTTGAACTTGTCGAAAAACATCTTAACGACAAGTCGAGCTTTCTCAATGGTGACACTTACCATCATTGTCTGTCTTCCTTTCAAAATCCATATGTACCTAACAGCCTTACGACCATCAAGTAGTTCTTCCAAAGTCTACACTTTGTTTTCATACATGGATCCTCTCTCGGGTTTTATGGCCTTGAGCCATTTATCGGAATCCGGGCCCACCATCGCTTCTCCATAGCTCGTAGGTTCATTGTTGTCTAGCAACATGACTTCCAAGACAGGATTACGTACCACTCTGAAGTAGTACGCATCCTTGTCATCCCACGAGGTTTGGTAGTGACTCGATCCGAAGTTTCATGATCACTATCATAAGCTTCCACTTCAGTTGGTGTACGTGCCACAGGAACAACTTCCTGTGCCCTGCTACACACTTGTTGAAGTGACGGTTCAATAACCTCATCAAGTCTCCACCATCCTCCCACTCAACTTTTCGAGAGAAACCTTTCCTCGAAAAAGGACCCGATTCAAGAAACAATCCCTATTGCTTTCGGATCTGAATTAGGAGGTATACCCAACTGTTTTTGGGTGTCCTATGAAGATGCATTTTATCTGCTTTGGGTTCGAGCTTATCAACCTGAAACCTTTTCACATAAGCGTCGCAGCCCCAAACTTTCAAGAAACGGCAACTTAGGTTTCTCCAAACCATAGTTCATACGGTGTCGTCTCAACGAAATTATGTGGTGCCCTATTTAAAGTGAATGTGGTTGTCTCTAATGCCTAACCCATGAACGACAGTGGTAACTCGATAAGAGACATCATGGTATGCACCATATCCAATAGGGTGCAACTATGACGTTTGGACACACCATCACACTATGGTGTTCCAGGCTGTATCAGTTGTGAAACAATTTCCACAATGTCTTAATTCTGTGCCAAACTCGTGATTCAGATATTCATCTCTATGATCATATCATAGATCTTTTATCCTCTTGTCACGACGATCTTTCAACTTCACACTGAAATTACTTGAACCTTTCAATAATTCAGACTCGTGATTCATCAAGTAAATATACTCAACATCTACTCGAATCATCTGTGAAGTAAGAACATAACGATATTCACTGCATGCCTCAGCACTCATTGGACTGCACACATCAAAATGTGTTACTTCCAACAAGTTGCTATCTTGTTCCATCTTACTGAAAACGAGGCTTTTCAGTCATCTTGCCCATGTGGTATGATTTGCATGTCCCAAGTGATTCAAAATCAAGTGAGTCAAAACGGTCCATTTGCATGGAGTTTCTTCATGCATATACACCAATAGACATGGTTCACATGTCTCAAACTTTTCAAAAACGAGTGAGCCCAAAGATCCATCAATATGGAGCTTCTTCATGCGTTTTATACCGATATGACTTACGTGGCAGTGCCACAAGTAGGTGGTACTATCATTACTATCTTTTGGCATGAACATGTGTATCACTACGATCGAGATTTAATAAACCATTCATTTTAGGTGTAAGACCATTGAAGGTATTATTCAAATAAACAGAGTAACCATTATTCTCCTTAAATGAATAACCGTATTGCGATAGACGTAATCCAATCATGTCTATGCTCAACGCAAACACCAAATAACAATTATTTAGGTTTAACACCAATCTCTTTGGTAGAGGGAGCGTGCGATGCTTGATCATATCAAGCTTGGAAAAACTTCCAACACATATCGTCAGCTCACCTTTAGCTAGTCTCCGTTTATTCCGTAGCCTTTTGTTTCGAGTTACTAACACTTAGCAACCGAACCGGTATCTAATACCCTGGTGCTACTAGGAGTACTAGCAAAGTACACATTAACACAATGTATATCCAATATACTTCTATCGACCTTGCCAGCCTTCTTATCTACCAAGTATCTAGGGTAATTCTGCTCTAGTGGTTGTTCCCCTTATTACAGAAGCACTTAGTCTCGGGTTTGGGTTTTACCTTGGGTTTCTTCACTAGAGCAGCAGCTGATTTGCCGTTTCATGAAGTATCCCTTCTTGCCCTTGCCCTTCTTGAAACTAGTGGTTTCACCAACCATCAACAATTGATGCTCCTTCTTGATTTCTACTTTCGCGGTGTCAAACATCGCGAATACCTCAAGGATCATCATATCTATCCCTGATATGTTATAGTTCATCATGAAGCTCTAACAGCTTGGTGGCAATGACTTTGGAGAACCATCACTATCTCATCTGGAAGATCAACTCCCACTCGATTCAAGCGATTGTTGTACTCAGACAATCTGAGCACAAGCTCAACGATTGAGCTTTTCTCCCTTAGTTTGCAGGCTAAGAAAATCGTCGGAGGTCTTATACCTCTTGACATGGGCACGAGCCTGAAATCCCAATTTCAGCCCTCGAAGCATCTCATATGTTTTGCGATGTTTCGAAAACATCTTTGGTGCCTCAATTCTAAACCATTTAACTGAACTATCACGTAGTTATCAAAGCGTGTATGTCAGATGTTCGCAACATTCACAGACGATGTTTGGGGTTCAGCACACTGAGCGGTGCATTAAGGACATAAGCCTTCTATGAAGCAATGGGGACAATCCTCAGTTTACGGACCTAGTCCGCATAATTGCTACTATCAACTTTCAACTAATTTTTCTCTAGGAACATATCTAAACAGTAGAACTATAGCGTGAGCTATGACATAATTTGCAAAAACCTTTTGACTATGTTCAGGATAATTAAGTTCATCTTATGAACTCCCACTCAGATAGACATCCCTCTAGTCATCTAAGTGATTATATGATCCGAGTCAAACTAGGTCGTGTCCGATCATCACGTGAGACGGACTAGTCATCATCGGTGAACATCTTCATGTTGATCGTATCTTCTATACGACTCATGTTCGACCTTTCGGTCTCCGTGTTCCGAGGCCATGTCTGTACATGCTAGGCTCGTCAAGTTAACCCTAAGTGTTTCGCGTGTGTAAATCTGTCTTACACCCGTTGTATGTGAACGTTAGAATCTAACACCCGATCATCACGTGGTGCTTCGAAACACGAACTGTCGCAACGGTGCACAGTTAGGGGAGAACACTTCTTGAAATTGTTGTAAGGGATCATCTTATTTACTACCGTCGTTCTAAGCAGATAAGATGTATAAACATGATAAACATCACATGCAATCAAATAGTGACATGATATGGCCATCATCACTTTGCTCCTTTTGATCTCCATCTTCGGGGCTCCATGATCATCATCGTCACCGGCATGACACCATGATCTCCATCATCATGATCTCCATCATCGTGTCTTCATGAAGTTGCCTCGCCAACTATTACTTCTACTACTATGGCTAACGGTTAGCAATAAAGTAAAGTAATTACATGACGTTTAAGTTGACACGCAGGTCACAAATAAATAAAGACAACTCCTATGGCTCCTGCCGGTTGTCATACTCATCGACATGCAAGTCGTGATTCCTATTACAAGAACATGATCAATCTCATACATCACATATATCATTCATCACATCCTTTTTGGCCATATCACATCACATAGCATACCCTGCAAAAACAAGTTAGACGTCCTCTAATTGTTGTTTGCATGTTTTACGTGGCTGCTATGGGTTTCTAGCAAGAACGTTTCTTACCTACGCATGAACCACAACGTGATATGCCAATTGCTATTTACCCTTCATAAGGACCCTTTTCATCGAATCCGATCCGACTAAAGTGGGAGAGACAGACACCCGCCAGCCACCTTATGCAACTAGTGCATGTTTGTTGGTGGAACCGGTCTCACGTAAGCGTACGTGTAAGGTTGGTCCGGGCCGCTTCATCCCACGATGCCGCCGAATCAAGATAAGACTAGTAACGGCAAGCATATTGAACAATATCGACGCCCACAACTACTTTGTGTTCTACTCGTGCAAAGAATCTACGCAATAGACCTAGCTCTGATACCACTGTTGGGGAACGTAGCAGAAATTCAAAATTTTCCTACGTGTCACCAAGATCTATCTATGGAGAGACTAGCAACAAGGGGAAGGAGAGTGCATCTACATACCCTTGTAGATCGCTAAGCGGAAGCGTTCAAGTGAACGGGGTTGATGGAGTCGTACTCGTCGTGATTCAGATCACCGATGATCCTAGTGCCGAACGGACGGCACCTCCGCGTTCAACACACGTACAGCTCGACGATGTCTCCCACGCCTTGATCTAGCAAGGAGAGAGGGAGAGGTTGAGGAAGACTCCATCCAGCAGCAGCACAATGGCGTGGTGGTGATGGAGGAGTGTGGCAATCCTGCAGGGCTTCGCCAAGCACCTACGGGAGAGGAGGAGGTGTCACGGGAGGGAGGGAGGCGCCAAGGGCTCAGGTATGGATGCCCTCCCTCCCCTCCACTATATATAGGGGCAGGGGAGAGGGGGGAGGCGCAGCCTTGCCCCTTCCTCCAAGGAAGGGGTGCGGCTAAGAGGGGGGGAGGAGTCCATCCTCCCCAAGGCACCTCGAAGGTGCCTTCCCCCTTTAGGACTCTCCCCTTTTTCCTATATCTTGGCGCATGGGCCTCTAGGGGCTGGTGCCCTTGGCCCATGTAGGCCAAGGCGCACCCCCTACAGCCCATGTGCCCCCCCGGGGCAGGTGGCCCCACCCGGTGGGCCCCCGGGACCCTTCCAGTGGTCCTGGTACAATACCGATGACCCCGAAACTTGTCCCGATGGCCGAAACAGGACTTCCTATATATAAATCTTTACCTCCGAACCATTCCGGAACTCCTCGTGACATCCGGGATCTCATCCGGGACTCCGAACAACATTCGGTAACCACATACAAACTTCCTTTATAACCCTAGCGTCATCGAACCTTAAGTGTGTAGACCCTACGGGTTCGGGAGACATGTAGTCATGACCGAGATGTTCTCCGGTCAATAACCAACAGCGGGATCTGGATACCCATGTTGGCTCCCACATGTTCCACGATGATCTCATCGGATGAACCACGATGTCAAGGACTCAATCAATCCCGTATACAATTCCCTTTGTCTAGCGGTATGGTACTTGCCCGAGATTCGATCGTCGGTATACCGATACCTTGTTCAATCTCGTTACCAGCAAGTCTCTTTACTCGTTCCGTAACACATCATCCCGTGATCAACCCCTTGGTCACATTGTGCACATTATGATGATGTCCTACCGAGTGGGCCTAGAGATACCTCTCCGTTTACATGGAGTGACAAAATCCCAATCTCGATTCGTGCCAACCCAACAGACACTTTCAGAGATATCCGTAGTGTACCTTTATAGCCACCCAGTTACGTTGTGACGTTTGGCACACCCAAAGCACTCCTACGGTATCCGGGAGTTGCACAATCTCATGGTCTAAGGAAATGATACTTGACATTAGAAAAGCTTTAGCATACGAACTACATGATCTTGTGCTAGGCTTAGGATTGGGTCTTGTCCATCACATCATTCTCCTAATGATGTGATCCCGTTATCAACGACATCCAATGTCCATGGTCAGGAAACCGTAACCATCTATTGATTAACGAGCTAGTCAACTAGAGGCTTACTAGGGACATGGTGTTGTCTATGTATCCACACATGTATCTGAGTTTCCTATCAATACAATTCTAGCATGGATAATAAACGATTATCATGAACAAGGAAATATAATAATAATCAATTTATTATTGCCTCTAGGGCATATTTCCAACATAAAGCGCATGAAGAAACTCCATGCTGATGGAATTTTGGAATCACTTGATTATGAATCATTTGATGCTTGCGAACCGTGCCTTTTGGGCAAGATCACTAAAACTCCATTCTCCGGAACAAAGGAACGAGCTACTGACTTGTTGGAAATAATACATACTGATGTATGCAGGCCAATGAGTATTAAGGCTCGTGGCGAGTATCATTATTTTCTGACCTTCACAGATGATTTGAGTAGATATGGGTATATCTACTTGATGAAACATAAGCCTGAAACAGTTGAAAAGTTCAAAGAATTTCAGAGTGAAGTGGAAAATCATCGTAACAAGAAAATAAAGTTTCTGCGATCTGATCGTGGAGAAGAATATTTGAGTTACAAGTTTGGCCTTCATATAAAACAATGTGGAATAGTTTCACAGCTCACGCCACATGGAACACCACAGCGTAATGGTGTGTCCGAACGTCATAACTGCACTTTATTGGATATGGTGTGATCTATGATGTATCTTACCAATTTACCATTATCATTTTGGGGTTATGCATTAGAGACAGTTGCCTTCACTTTAAATAGGGCACCATCAAAATCCGTTGATATGACGCCTTATGAACTGTGGTTTAGCAAGAAACCAAAGTTGTCGTTTCTTAAAGTTTGGGGCTGCGATGCTTATGTGAAAAAGTTTCATCCTGATAAGCTTAAACCCAAATCGAAGAAGTGCATCTTCATAGAATACCCAAAGGAAACTGTTGGGTACTGATGGGGTCATGTACCTAGGGTAGGGTCATGAACCTGATCTAAGTACCTTACCCAAGGACACCCTTAGAAGAGGTCGCCTTCCAGTCGACCAACGAAGGACTCACTCGACTGCATTGAAGGACTCGACCACGAAGACTCACTCGACCACCAGGAGGTCAAGAGTCACTCTGCACTGCAACGGCCTGTAATTAAGTAGGCTTTATGATAGTAAAGACACTTTATGTGGGGCGTTACCAGTAACGCCCCAGACTTAACTCACCTTAAACCCTCTCCTACGTGGGCTGGCTGGGGTCCTGGCGCACTCTATATAAGCCACCCCCCTCCACAGGTAGAAGGGTTCGGCACCTTGTAACTCATATACTCATAATCCACTCGACCGCCTCCGGGCTCCGAGACGTAGGGCTATTACTTCTTCTGAGAAGGGCCTGAACTCGTACATCCCTTGTGTTTACAACCTCTCCATAGCTTGGACCTTGCCTCTCCGTACCTACCCCCCACTCTACTGTCAGGCTTAGAACCACGACAGTTGGCGCCCACCGTGGGGCAGGTGTTTTAGCGATTTTTGTGGAGAAGTTGCGATTCTTCCGAGTACTTTCATCATGGTGTCTGCTGGAGTTTTGGTCGGGGGTCAAGAGATCCGTCTCGGCACTCTCACCTTCATCGCCGACGACTCCGCGTGGCTCCATGAGGCTCCACTCGACGTTGATGCGCTCCCCGTCCGCGGTGCGACGCATTTTCGCGCATGTGTTCGCGGTGTTCTGCTGCGGCAACCGTCGACCCAGTATCGGTCGGCTCCTCCATCGTCCACCCTCCCGGTCTCCCGCCAGCGCAAGCGCTCGGGCCGGTCGAGGCTTCAGCGATGGGTGAGGCACGCGGTGGCTCGCCAATCGGCCACCACCCAAGTTGCGGCAATCGAGCCCGACGAATCTCTCTACGGCTTGTTCGATCTGTCGACTGGCTCCGTAGAGACTGCATCCGAGTGCGGTAGCAGTGATCCAGCGGCGGAAATCTTGATGGTCGACGGGCCCCGCAGTCCCCCTGGCTTCGCCCGTGATGGTGGAGCAGGTGACGGAGGCGACCCCGCACGAGGCCACGAAGAGTACCAGCCCGAGCCACTCGACTCTCTGCAAAGAGAGGAACTTCGCCACAGGAACGCGGATGCCCTGCGTACTCCCATCGCAGGAGAAACCCCCGAGGCTCGTGCCTTGGAGGAGGCACGTCTGGCCAATTTGGCCGAACGCACTCGACTGGAGAATCTTCAGCGAGCACTCGACGAGCGCGCGCGGCAACGAGTTCCTGACACCAGTCGACGTCAACTCTTCCCTCCGACTCAGGTATATCGAACCCCAATCCAGAATTTAGCAGCTGCGACCCGTATAGCAGAGTCCATCCAGCCTTCGCAGTCGGAAGCTGGCAGAGGTTTGCTGCAGATCAGGGATCTACTCCGGGCAGCAGGAGATCAGAATTCAGCCGTGTCTCAGTCGCGCAACAGAATTCACAGTCGATCCGTCACTGCGAATACTGTTCAGTCGGCTCATAGCCCCAGATCGCCTCCGCGGCGTGAAGGGCGCGAGAATCGGCGAGATCAATATGGTGACCGACTCGACCGAGATGATAGGCGTCGAGTGCCCAATTCCCCTCCGAGGGGTGGGTCTTACGCTCCTCGGCAGCAAGATGACAGGCGTCAGTACAGTACAGGGCGAAGGGTTCCAGTCGACCCCAGAGAACTAGGCTTCGACGCGCGATCCATTATCGTGCAAGGTTTGGTCGACCGGAACAGAGCCCATCGAGGCGGACTCGACAGAGATGCACCCACAAGCAGTCGAGTGCATGTTTCTGGTCCTGAATGTTTCAGCAGAGCTATCAGAGCCGCAGTTATCCCTCCCAATTTCAGGTTGGCAACAGGAGTCAGCAAGTTCACTGGTGAGTCTAAGCCTGAAACTTGGCTTGAAGACTACCGAGTGGCAGTTCAGATTGGCGGTGGGAACGACGAGGTGGCCATGAAGCATTTGCCCCTCATGCTGGAAGGTTCTGCCAGGGCATGGTTGACTCAATTACCTCCTAGCAGCATTTACACTTGGGAAGATCTGTCCCGAGTGTTCATCAGAACGTTTGAAGGAACTTGCAAGCGACCAGCTGGATTGACAGAGTTGCAAGTCTGCGTGCAGAAGGCTAATGAGACTCTCAGAGAGTTTATTCAGAGGTGGATCACTTTGCACCACACTGTGGAGAATGTGTCTGATCATCAGGCAGTCTGCGCCTTCAAAGATGGCGTCAAGAACAGAGAACTGAGTTTGAAGTTTGGTCGAACCGGTGCCATGACCTTGAGTCGGATGATGGAGATTGCTACCAAGTACGCCAACGGCGAAGAAGAAGACCGACTCCGAAGCGGCAAGCACAAGCCGAGTCAGTCGGAAAAAGGAAACACCAGTCGGAAACAGAAGCGGAAGGCTGAACCGGCAGCTCCTGGAGAGGCTCTGGCCGTGACTCAGGGAAAGTTTAAGGGGAAACCAAAAGGATCCTGGAACCCCAAGAAGGTAAAGGATAAAGAAGGGAACGACGTAATGGATATGCCATGTCACATCCACACGAAGAAAGACGAAGAGGGGAATATCATCTACCCGAAGCACACCACTCGCCAATGTCGACTCCTGATCCAGCAGTTTCAGGGAAAACAGTCTAAGGACAAGGAGAAGGAGTCGGACAAGGCCGAAGACAAGGAGGACAGTGAGGAAGGATATCCGCATATCAACTCCACTCTGATGATCTTTGCAGATGTGGAAAGCAGGAGTCGACTGAAAGTCATTAACCGAGAGGTGAACATGGTTGCCCCAGCAAAAGCAAATTATCTGAAATGGTCTCAAATACCCATCACATTCGACCAATCTGATCACCCGACTCATATTGCCACCCCTGGGAGGCAAGCTTTGGTGGTCGATCCAGTTGTCGAAGGCACTCGACTGACAAAATGCTGATGGACGGTGGAAGCGGGCTGAATTTGTTGTATGCAGACACACTGAAAGGAATGGGCATTCCGATGTCCCGACTGAGCACTAGTAACATGAGCTTTCATGGAGTTATACCAGGGAAGAAAGCCGAGTCACTCGGCCAAATAGCTTTGGACGTGGTGTTTGGTGATTCGAAACATTTTTGCAAAGAAAAGTTGACGTTTGAGGTCGTGGATTTTCAGAGTGCATATCATGCCATTTTGGGGAGACCAGCTTACACACGGTTCATGGCTCGACCATGTTACGTGTACCTCAAATTGAAGATGCCCGGCCCCAAAGGAGTGATCACTGTCACCGGTGATAGGAAAAAGGCAGAAGAGTGCTTTCAGAAGGGCTCCAAGATTGCCGATTCCCAGGTGACAGCGGTCGAGTTCGAGGAATACAAGCAAAGCGCAGATCCGAGTGACTTGCTGCGATCAAAGAAACCTGCCACAGAGTCTGCATTCCAGTCGTCCGGTGAGACGAAGCCTGTTCACATTCACCCGACCGACCCCGATGCAGCTCCGACCCGCATCTCCACAACACTCGACCCAAAATAGGAAGAAGCGCTCATCCAGTTCCTCCGTGAGAACTGGGACATTTTTGCATGGAAGCCCGCTGACATGCCAGGTGTTCCCAGGGGACTGGCTGAGCATCGCCTAAGAGTCGACTCATCTGCAAAACCAGTCAAAGAGCATCTTCGGCGGTCTGCCGTCCAGAAGAGAAAAGCCATTGGTGAAGAAGTGGCTCGACTGTTGGCGGCAGGATTTATCCGAGAGATATACCACTCCGAGTGGCTCGCTAATGTCGTCATGGTTCCTAAGAAGGACAAGTCGCTCCGAATGTGCATTGATTTCAAACACATCAACCGGGCCTGCCCGAAAGATCATTTTCCTCTCCCTCGCATAGATCAAATTGTTGACTCGACCGCGGGATGCGAGAGGCTATCTTTTTTAGATGCCTACTCCGGGTACCACCAGATCCGTCTGTACGGACCCGACGAGGTAAAAACAGCTTTCATCACTCCATTCGGGTGCTTCTGCTATATCACCATGCCATTCGGCCTCAAGAATGCCGGAGCCACATTTATGTGAATGATTCAGAAGTGTCTACTCACTCAAATCAGTCGGAATGTGGAAGCATATATGGATGATATTGTTGTCAAGTCACGAAAAGGTTCCGACCTGCTCGCTGATCTCGCTGAAACATTTGCCAACCTCAGAAGATATGATATCAAGCTCAATCCATCAAAGTGCACATTTGGAGTTCCTGGTGGCAAGTTACTCGGTTTTCTCGTTTCCGAACGGGGAATCGACGCTAACCCAGAGAAGATTGGCACTATTCTCCGAATGAAACGCCCTGTGCGAGTGCACGATGTCCAGAAGCTTACTGGATGCTTGGCCGCATTAAGTCGATTCATCTCACGACTCGGTGAAAAGGCATTGCCTCTTTACCGACTGATGAAGAAGACAGACAAGTTCGAGTGGACTCCAGAAGCTGATGCAGCGTTTGCCGAGCTAAAAGCTCTGCTCTCCACCCAGCCGGTGCTTGCTGCTCCAATCAGCAAAGAGCCTCTGTTGCTCTATATCGCAGCCACAGGACAAGTCGTCAGTACTGTGCTTACGGTCGAGTGGGAAAAAGAAGGAAAAGCTCTCAAAGTTCAGCGCCCAGTGTATTATTTGTCTGAAGTCTTGACTCCATCCAAGCAGAGATATCCTCATTATCAGAAGCTTGTGTATGGAATATACATGACCACAAAGAAGGTTGCTCATTATTTTTCTGATCATTCCATCACAGTCGTCAGTGACGCTCCACTATCAGAGATTTTGCACAACAGAGATGCAACTGGTCGAGTGGCCAAATGGGCGATTGAACTTCTTCCACTTGATATCAAGTTTGAGGCAAAGAAAGCCATTAAGTCCCAGGCAATAGCAGATTTCCTCGCCAAGTGGATTGAACAACAGCAGCCGACTGAAGTTCACTCGGAGCATTGGACCATGTTCTTTGATGGCTCTAAGATGTTGAATGGTTCCGGTGCTGGGGTTGTCCTGGTTTCCCCCTGAGGAGATAAGCTCAGATATGTGCTCCAGATTCACTTTGATTCCTCCAACAATGAGGCAGAATATGAGGCCCTCTTATATGGGTTGCGCATGGCCATTTCACTCGGCGTCCGTCGCCTGATGGTCTATGGCGACTCGGATTTAGTGGTCAACCAGGTGATGAAAGAGTGGGACGTGAGAAGCCCAGCCATGACTGGATACTGCAGTGCAGTGAGGAAGCTGGAAAAGAAGTTCGAGGGGTTGGAGCTCCATCATATACCCCGACTGAAAAATCAAGCAGCTGATGATCTAGCAAAGATAGGTTCCAAGAGAGAAGCCATTCCGAGTGGCGTGTTCTTGGAGCATATACACACTCCGTCAGTCAAAGAAGATCCTTTCACCGAAGAAACTCCACAGCCCAAGAGTGCCACAGATCCGACTGAAGTTGAAGTCCCAGCGGTGGTCGACTTGATCATGGAGGTTTTGGTGGTCATTCCCGACTGGACAGTTCCGTATGTCGCATATATCCTGAGAAAAGAGCTTCCGGAGGATGAGGAAGAGGCTCGACAGATCGTCCGTCGGTCTAAGGCCTTTACCATAATCAAAGGACAATTATACAGAGAAAGCGCGACTGGAGTCGGTCAGAAGTGCATAACACCAGAAGAAGGTCGACTCATCGTCAATGATATTCACTCGGGGACCTGTGGTCATCATGCGTCCTCTCGGACCATCGTGGCCAAAGCATACCGAGCCGGATTTTACTGGCCAAAGGCGAATGAGATGGCAAAAGAGATAGTGGATAAGTGCGAGGGATGTCAGTTCTACTCGAATATGTCGCACAAGCCTGCGTCGGCCCTGAAGACCATCCCACTCGTCTGGCCTTTCGCAGTATGGGGACTGGACATGGTCGGTCCTTTGAGAACAGGACGAAGTGGCTTCACGCATGTACTGGTGGCAGTCGACAAGTTCACCAAGTGGATCGAGGCTAAACCAATCAAGAGCCTTGACACCGGTACTGCTGTTAGCTTCATCAGGGAACTAATATTCAGATATGGAGTCCCACACAGCATCATTATGGATAATGGGTCGAACTTTGACTCAGAGGAATTCAGAGATTTCTGCAACTCCCAAGGCACACGGGTCGACTACACTTCAGTCGCCCATCCGCAGTCGAATGGACAAGCAGAGCGAGCTAACGGACTGATTCTTAAGGGATTGAAGCCTCGACTAATGCGTGATCTCAAACACGCGGCTGGAGCTTGGGTCGACGAACTTCCCTCAGTGCTTTGGGGGCTGCGGACCACACCTAATCGGTCGACCGGAAGAACTCCATTCTTCTTGGTCTACGGAGCTGAAGCAGTCTTGCCGAGTGATCTTCTCCACAATGCTCCTCGAGTTGAAATCTACAACGAAGCAGAGGCTGAACAAGCGCGGCAGGATGCAGTCGACCTTTTAGAGGAATAAAGGGAGATGGCTCTGATCCGGTCGACCATCTACCAACAAGATTTGTGTCGTTTCCACGCCAGAAATGTGAGAGGTCGAGCCTTCCAGGAAGGAGATTTAGTTCTCCGAGTGGATCAGCACAAACCACACAAGCTTGCTCCTTCTTGGGAAGGCCCCTTCATCGTCACCAAGGTTCTCCACAACGGGGCGTACCGTCTTTACAACGTCGAGCATAATATCGACGAGCCCCGAGCTTGGAACGCGGAGCTACTCCGCCCATTTTATACTTAAGTTTTATCACTCGGATGAGTTGCAATAAAGTACTTCTGTAGTTCATGGACCTCAAAATAATAGTGTCATAGTTCCTCCATAATTTCTGTCACTTTTTATTTTTGTCCAATAAAATTCCCCCTCAGTGGGTGACTTAGCCGCGAATCCGTTTCGCCTAAGTTTGTAAAAATCCTACCGAGTGGTGAGCCAGACTCCCACTCGGAGGCTTAGCTGCGAATCCGTTTCGCCTAAGTTATCAAAATCCTACCGAGTGGAGAGCAACCCTCTCACTCGGGGGCTTAGCTGCAGTCCAAGCACTCGCCTAAGTTACAAAAATCCTACCGAGTGGAGAGCAATCCTCTCACTCGGAGGCTTAGTTGCAGCCCTGTGCTCGCCTAAGTTATAAAAATCCTACCGAGTGAAGAGCAACCCTCTCACTCGGGGGCTTAGCTGCAGTCCAAGCACTCGCCTAAGTTACAAAAATCCTACCGAGTGGAGAGCAACCCTCTCACTCGGAGGCTTAGCTGCAGCCCTGTGCTCGCCTAAGTTATAAAAATCCTACCGAGTGAAGAGCAACCCTCTCACTCGGGGGCTTAGCTGCAGTCCAAGCACTCGCCTAAGTTATCAAAATCCTACCGAGTGGTAAGCCAGACTTTCACTCGGAGGCTTAGCTGCAGTCCAAGCACTCGCCTAAGTTACAAAAATCCTACCGAGTGAAGAGCAACCCTCTCACTCGGAGGCTTAGCTGCAGTCCAAGCACTCGCCTAAGTTATCAAAATCCTACCGAGTGGTAAGCCAGACTTTCACTCGGAGGCTTAGCTGCAGCCCTGTGCTCGCCTAAGTTATAAAAATCCTACCGAGTGAAGAGCAACCCTCTCACTCGGGGGCTTAGCTGCAGTCCAAGCACTCGCCTAAGTTATCAAAATCCTACCGAGTGGTAAGCCAGACTTTCACTCGGAGGCTTAGCTGCAGTCCAAGCACTCGCCTAAGTTACAAAAATCCTACCGAGTGAAGAGCAACCCTCTCACTCAGAGGCTTAGCTGCAGTCCAAGCACTCGCCTAAGTTATCAAAATCCTACCGAGTGGTAAGCCAGACTTTCACTCGGAGGCTTAGCTGCAGCCCTGTGCTCGCCTAAGTTACAAAAATCCTACCGAGTAAAGAGCGACCCTCTCACTCGGAGGCTTAGCTACAGTCCAAGCACTCGCCTAAGTCATAAAAATCCTACCGAGTGAAGAGCAAACCTCTCACTCGGAGGCTTAGCTGCAGCCCAGTGCTAGCCTAAGTTATCAAAATCCTACCGAGTGAAGAGTAAACCTCTCACTCGGGGGCTTAGCTGCAGCCCAGTGCTCGCCTAAGTTATAGAAATCCTACCGAGTGGTAAGCCGGGCTTCCACTCGGAGGCTTAGCCACAGCCCAGTGCTCGCCTAAGTGGACTAAAGAATAAGTCGATTGCAGTAAAGGCGCCTTGCTTTGAACCTGCAAAAGACATTTCGAGCCAAAGGCAATCGTATTCAAGCACCAAATTCAAGTTTGAATCGATATCTAAAGGAACCGAGAGTGCTCAGGCGTTAAGCCTGTTAAGGTTTATCGGTTACAATTCCACTCGGCATACCGAGGCAAATTTAAAGCGTCGAGCCAGAAGAAGTTTTTTACCCCTCCTGTGGAGGGCTGGAAGGTGCAACGAATTCATCAAGGTCAATTCCGTCGGCGATCCGAGTGGCAGCTGCAAGGAAAGTTTCCATAAAGGACCTGAAGTCGTGTTTCTTGGTGTTGGCCACCCGAAGAGCCGCCAGCTTCTCTTCTCGCGCATCTTTACAGTGGACTCGGGCCAGACACAGAGCAACATCTGCACCACACCGAGCCGAGGACTTCTTCCATTCCTGCACTCGACCAGGGATCGTGTTCAAGCGGGCCATCGGTGACTCAAGGTCATTCTGAAGTGTCTCCTCAGGCCAGAGCGTCGAGTCGATGCGAGATGTGGCGGCCTTCAGCCTTGCGAGATAGTCCACGACAGCTGCAACACGAGACTCCAGTCGGAAAACATCCATGGCAACTTCGTCGTTCACCGGAGAATTGACGGGGTCGAGGTTTGGCTCCAGCCGACTAGTTTCTTCTTCAAAGTTTTGACAAAATTCTGCAAGGATGATCACTAAGTCAAGGGGATGGTCGAATGGAAAAACCACAATTGGAAATGTTTGCCGAGCATAGAGGTTTACCTTCAAGCATAAGAAACAGCTTCTTGGCAAGACCACTCAGGAAGGCCTCCAGATCATTTTTCTTTCCAGTCAACTTACTGACTTGGTCGGTCAGGGCAGCTTTATCAGTTTTTAGTCGACTGACCTCCTTGTTGGCGATCCCAAGAGCAGCTTTCAGATTGGTATTGTCTTGTTCAAGCTTGGTGACTGAAGCTAACTTCTCGTCAGCAAGCTTGATCTTCTCAGCTAGTTCGAGGTCTTTCTTCTGTTGGGCCTCCCTTACCTTACCTGCAAGTTACAGCAAGATCAGATTTTGAAACAAGCAAGGGGAAAAACAGTCGTCAGGATCTCACCAAACATACCTTCGGTCTCCTCCTTTGCCTTCGTCAGCTTCTCCTGAACCAGCTTCAAGCTCAGCTCGAGTTGAGTGTGCTTGTTTTCCAGCTCAGAGTAGCGAGCCACAAGATCACAAGAGTTCTGTGAAGAACCAATCGACTAAATGTCAAATATAATTCACTTCCGAGTGAAAAAGGAAAAAACACACGTTTCTAAGACTACAGCCGAATACAAGCATTCGACCGTAGTCTCGGGGACTACACCCAGTGGGTGCACTCAGCGTGCCCCCACTAATTCTGTTGAAGACAAAGTCGACCAGTCGACCTCAAAAAAAAAGAGAGATGTATTCTTTAAGACTGTGATCAACTGCAAGCAGTCGACCACAGTCTCGGGGACTACACCTAGTGGGTGCACTCAGCGTGCCCCCACCGGTTTGTGAAATCCAGTCGACATAGTCGACTGACAGAAAGATTGACATCATAAAACCTAAGGCCGACTGCCAGCAGTCGACCTTAGCCTTGGGGACTACACCCAGCGGGTGCACTCAGCGTGCCCCCGCTAACAAGGAGTTTAATCGATACACCCAGTGGG
The DNA here is from genome assembly GCF_018294505.1 of Triticum aestivum. Lineage (NCBI taxonomy): Eukaryota > Viridiplantae > Streptophyta > Magnoliopsida > Poales > Poaceae > Triticum > Triticum aestivum. The sequence goes on along the minus strand of NC_057804.1, from coordinate 590,504,709 downwards.
TGACTACTATAAATTCTGGAAAGGAAAAGTTTTTTGGTAGCATATCCAACAGAACAAACAGTGGTCGACTGACCTGAACATTGCTTTGAAGGGCAGAACTGGCGTCATAAGCTGCCTGGCTCGCATCCCGGATGGTCTTTAACTGCTCCATCATGATTCCCGCCTGGCGTATCGCTTCCTTCGCCGCGCCAGCTTGGTCCTCTGGGACGTGGTGCGTCGTGAAGAGGGAGGGCTGCTGAGCACTCGTCAATGGATCTGCGAAGGACACCGTGTGTCGAGTGGTGTTCTCTTCCTCCGCAATCAGAATCTCAGGCGCCGTCACATCCTGGGGCACCTTACTGGCGGACGCTTTCCTACTCCTCCTGCGCTTCAGTGGTTCTTCATCCTCATCATCATCAGGGAGATTGATAACAGCATTGGGTGGAGCTACGGAGAAGAATCAGGATCAGAGATCGCGAGTCAGTCGACTAAGAACGGCGTTAAGAATACAGTACCTGGTTTCGAAGTTGTTGCGTCCTCCATCTCGTGGTCATCAGCCCGGGCTGAGGTTTCTGAAGTAGCAGCACTGCAACCCCAAAGGATCAGTCGACTAACTTCAGCGTCGACCAGAGACAAAGTTCACACAAAATAAGAAGACTTAAGCAGCACGATTACCCTGATATGGTGGGGATGGACGCCTTCATCTTCGGCAGGAGCTTGATCGGCTTCGACGAGGCCGCCCTGGGCTGCTTCGGCGCCTTTTCAGTCGGCACCGGAGAGGTGGTCCGAGGGCGCTTGGTTGACTGAACAACGGTCGCAACCCCCTTGCCACGTTCAGACGAAGGGTCGTGGACAAGCTTCGACCGCCTTTCTGAGCGCGGTGGTACGACCTCCTCCTCCTCTTCTTCCTCGTCTTCAACGTCATCTTCATCACCGTCATCATCATCATCGTCGTCATCATCCTCTGCAACGTCCGAGTCCCATTCCTCCTCTTCCTGGCTCTCGCCCCCACTCGCCTCACCCTCCTCAGTCGGAGCTTGTGCCCCATTGGGCATCGAGTACAGCTCGGTGAGAGCCTAGCAGATATCAAGACAAGGATCAGTCGACCAGTCGGCAGGATAAACGGAAATGAATGCGACAAGAACACAGTGGAGAGCAGAGCAAACGTACCTTGTTTGGATCGTTGTTGTGGTCGAGTGGAGGAATCCTTTTGGCTCCGCGTGGGTTATCCTTGTTTCCGGTAACGGCTACCATCCATCTTTCCAGAGTGACATCGTCGACTGCTTCTGGATGGACTCGAGTCTCGTCTTCAGTCCCACAGTACAACCACATGCAGTGGCTCCGGAACTGAAGAGGCTGGATGCGACGCCTAAGGAAGACCTCCAGGAGGTCCATGCCCGTCACTCCCTCCCGAACCAACTGCACCACGCGCTCCATCAACATCTTCACGTCAGCTTTCTCCTCCGGAATCAACTTCAAAGAGGAGGGCTTGTTCACTCGGTCCATGGTAAACTGAGGGAGTCCACTCGACTGCCCCGGCGTCGACTGGTCCTGGCAGTAGAACCAGGTCGACTGCCAGCCTCTGACTGACTCGGGAAAGGTCATGGGCGGGAAGGTGCTCTTATTCCTCACCTGGATCCCCAGACCCCCACACATTTGGACGACTCGGGTTCTTTCATCGCCTGGGCTCGCCTTCTTCACGGTCTGAGAGCGACACGTGAATATATGCTTGAACAAACCCCAGTGCGGTCGACAGCCCAAGAAACCCTCACACATGGACACAAATGCGGCAAGATAGGCGATAGAGTTTGGGGTAAAGTGGTGGAGCTGCACTCCAAAGAAGTTCAAGAAGCCACGGAAGAAAATACTCGGCGGCAAAGAAAATCCACGATCAACATGGGTGGCCAAGAGCACGCACTCACCCTCTTCTGGCTGGGGCTGCCACTCCTTCCCCGGAAGCCTCGCAGCTCCATGAGGGATCAAGCCCTCGTTGGCCATGTCGAGGAGGTCTTTTTCTGTGATGGTCGACTGGATCCAGTCTCCTTGGACCCAGCCCTTCGGTAGGCGGGATCTGGACGAAGACCCGCCGCGGCTGGTAGATCTCCCCTTCGCCTTCTCCGACGTTGACGCCTTCTTCGCACGTTCCAGCGCCTCCGTCTTCTACTTGGCCATGGTTGCCGGCGAGATGCGCGTGGGGAAGTTGTGCGGGGGCGAGAGCGAGCGCGCTGGACGGGGACGAAGGGAGCAGAGAGAGAGAGAGAATGCTGAGGCACAGTACAGAAATCCTCGCCGGGCGCATTTATAAGGTCCCTTCCGAGTGGATGACAGGTGGGCCCGGTCGATCTAATCATATCCAGGAACAGTTATGCAGACGGGATACGTGGCGAAGAAAGCGGCGCGGAGATCGAGGCGTCTATGTCCCGTCCCATCCGAACGCCGCGGTCCGCTCCGCTTCGCGCGCGTCCCCAAATTTCGCATCCCGCGGAATCCGCGAACAGCAGATCAGTCTGTCAGACACGAGGTTTCCCGTGATCCGTCGCTCGGAGATCATCGAAGCCCGAAAGATCACTCGACGCAAGAAGAGAATGGATCGAGTCGACTGAAGACAAGTTGCTCACTGTCGACGAAGAGATTCTTTGGTCCAGAACAACGCACGACCAGAGCGCAAAGGTTAATCGGAAACGACATCAACTCCTTCCTCACTCGAAGCCTCAATCCATTCGGGGGCTAATGATGGGGTCATGTACCTAGGGTAGGGTCATGAACCTGATCTAAGTACCTTACCCAAGGACACCCTTAGAAGAGGTCGCCTTCCAGTCGACCAACGAAGGACTCACTCGACTGCATTGAAGGACTTGACCACGAAGACTCACTCGACCACCAAGAGGTCAAGAGTCACTCTGCACTGCAACGGCCTGTAATTAAGTAGGCTTTATGATAGTAAAGACACTTTATGTGGGGCGTTACCAGTAACGCCCCAGACTTAACTCACCTTAAACCCTCTCCTACGTGGGCTGGCTGGGGTCCTGGCGCACTCTATATAAGCCACCCCCCTCCACAGGTAGAAGGGTTCGGCACCTTGTAACTCATATACTCATAATCCACTCGACCGCCTCCGGGCTCCGAGACGTAGGGCTATTACTTCTTCCGAGAAGGGCCTGAACTCGTACATCCCTTGTGTTTACAACCTCTCCATAGCTAGGACCTTGCCTCTCCATACCTACCCCCCACTCTACTGTCAGGCTTAGAACCACGACAGGTACACCTTCCATCACTGATCCGAAAGCAAGATATTCATTGCTAAGATGGATCCTTTCTAGAGAAGGAGTTTTCTCTCGAAAGAAGTGAGTGGGAGGAAAGTAGAACTTGATAAGGTAATTGTACCTTCTCCCGAATTGGAAAGTAGTTAATCACAGAAATTGGTTCTAGTGATTCCTACACCAATTAGTGAGGAAGCTAATGATGATGATCATGAAACTTCAGATTAAGTTACTACAGAACCTCGTAGGTCTTCCAAAGTACAGTCCGCACCAGAGTGGTACGGTAATCCTGTTCTAGAAGTCATGTTACTAGACCATGATGAACCTACGAACTATGAGGAAGCGATGATGAGCCCAGATTCCACGAAATGGCTGGAGGCCATGAAATCTGAGATAGGATCCATGTACGAGAACAAAGTGTGGACTTTGGTGGACTTGCCTGATGATCGACAAGCCATAGAAAATAAATGGATCTTCAAGAGGAAGACGGACGTTAATAGTAGTGTTACTATCTACAAAGCTCGACTTGTTGCGAAAGGTTTTCGACAAGTTGAAGATGTTGAATATGATGAGATTTTCTCACTCGTAACGATGCTTAAGTCTGTCCGAATCATGTTAGCAATTGCCACATTTTATGAAATCTGGCAAATGGATATCAAAACTGTGTTCCTGAATGGATTTCTGGAAGAAGAGTTGTATATGATGCAACTAGATGGTTTTGTCGATCCGAAAGGTGCTAACAAAATGTGCAAGCTCCAGCGATCCATCAATGGACGGGTGCAAGCATCTCAGAGTTGGAATATATGCTTTGAGGAGTTGATCAAAGCATATGGTTTTATACAGACTTTTGGAGAAGCCTGTATTTACAAGAAAGTGAGTGGGAGCTCTACAACATTTCTGATAAGTATATGTGAATGACATATTGTTGATCGGAAATAATGTAGAATTATTCTGCAAAGCATAAAGGAGTGTTTGAAAGGAGTTTTTCAAAGGAAGACCTCGGTGAAGCTGCTTACACATTGAGCATCAAGATCTATAGAGATAGATCAAGATGCTTGATAAGATTTTGAAGTAGTTCAAAATGGAACAGTCAAAGAAAGAGTTCTTGCCTGTGTTGCAAGGTGTGAAGTTGAGTAAGACTTAAAACCCGACCATGGCAGAATATAGAAAGAGAATGAAAAGTCATTCCCTGGGCCTCGGCCATAGGTTCTATAAAGTATGCCATGCTGTGTACCAGATCTATTGTATACCCTACACTGTTTTTGGCAAAGGAATACAATTTTGATCTAGGAGTAGATCACTGGACAGCGGTCAAAATTATCCTTAGTGGAATAAGGATATGTTTCTCGATTATGGAAGTGACAAAAGGTTCGTCGTAAAGGGTTACGTCGATGCAAGTTTTGACACTAATCTAGATGACTCTAAATCTCGGTCTAGATACATATTGAAAGTGGGAGCAATTAACTAGAGTAGCTCCGTGCAGAGCATTGTAGACATAGAATATTTGCAAAATACATACGGCTCTGAATGTGACAGACCTGTTGACTAAACTTCTCTCATGAGCAAAACATGATCATACCTTAGTACTCTTTGGGTGTTAATCACATAGCGATGTGAAATAGATTATTGACTCTAGTAAACCCTTTGGGTGTTGATCACATGTCGATGTGAACTATGGGTATTAATCACATACAGATGTGAATATTGGTGTTAAATCACATGGCGATGTGAACTAGATTATTGACTCTAGTGCAAGTGGGAGACTGAAGGAAATATGCCCTAGAGGCAATAATAAAGTTATTATTTATTTCCTTATTTTATGATAAATGTTTATTATTCATGCTAGAATTGTATTAACCGGAAACATAATACATGTGTGAATACATAGACAAACATAGTGTCACTAGTATGCCTCTACTTGACTAGCTCGTTGAATCAAAGATGGTTACGTTTCCTAGCCATAGACATGAGTTGTCATTTGATTAACGGGATCACATTATTAGGAGAATGATGTGATTGACATGACCCATTCCGTTAGCTTAGCACACGATCGTTTAGTATATTGCTATTGCTTTCTTCATGACTTATACATGTTCCTATGACTATGAGATTATGCAACTCCCGTTTACCGGAGGAACACTTTGTGTGCTACCAAACGTCACAACATAACTGGGTGATTATAAAGGTGCTCTACAGGTGTCTCCAAAGGTACTTGTTGGGTTGGCGTATTTCGAGATTAGGATTTTTCACTCCGATTGTCGGAGAGGTACCTCTGGGCCCACTCAGTAATGCACATCACTATAAGCCTTGCAAGCATTGTAACTAATGAGTTAGTTGCGGGATGATGTATTACGGAATGAGTAAAGAGACTTGTCTGTAACGATATTTAACTAGGTATTGAGATACCGACGATCGAATCTCGGGCAAGTAACATACCGATGACAAAGGGAACAACGTATGTTGTTATGCGGTTTGACCGATAAAGATCTTCGTAGAATATGTGGGAGCCAATATGAGCATCCAGGTTCTGCTATTGGTTATTGACCGGAAATGTGTTTTGGTCATGTCTACATTGTTCTCGAACCCGTAGGGTCCGCACGCTTAAGGTTTCGATGACAGTTATATTATGAGTTTATATGTTTTGATGTACCGAAGGAGTTCGGAGTCCCGGATGAGATCGGGGACATGACGAGGAGTCTCGAAATGGTTGAGACGTAAAGATTCATATATTGAATGATATGGTTAGGCCAAGGGGTCAAGCCCATGAGGCTTTAGGTCGGTGCAAAAGGAGTTTTGCGGAGGCCAGGGGGCCAAACGCCGGAGACCCTGGCGTCTGGCCCTGGGCCGGACGCCGAGGCCCATGGCGTCTGGGCCAGACGCCAAGGATTGTGGCGTTTGGTCCTGGAGTCCGAGTGGGACTCTTGCCTTTCGAGCAAAACCGACTTTGAGGAGGCTTTTGCTCCAAGTTTCGACCCCGGGGCTCAACATATAAATAGAGGGGCAGGACTAGCACCAAAGACACAACAATTGATCCCTTGAATCTCTTAGCCGTGTGCGGTGCCCCCCTCCACCATAGTCCACCTCGATAATATCGTAGCGGTGCTTAGGCGAAGCCCTGCGACGGTAGAACATCAAGATCGTCACTACGCCGTCATGCTGACAGAACTCTCCCTCGACACTCGGCTGGATCGGAGATCGAGGGACGTCATCGACCTGAACGTGTGCTAGAACTCGGAGGTGCCGTAGTTTCGGTGCTTGATCGGTCGGGCCGTGAAGACGTACGACTACATCAATCGTGTTATGCTAACACTTCCTCTTACGGTCTACAAGGGTATGTAGACAACACTCTCCCCTCTCGTTGCTATGCATCACCATGATCTTGCGTGTGCGTAGGAAATTTTTTGAAATTACTACGTTCCCCAACACCTACAGGGTGATGAACTCAGGTCGTTCAGCGTGGTCCACTCCCCCTATGTTGCTGCTTGTTGACTTTCCTCCACATAGCCTCCTCCGTTGCGATGTCGGGTGTGTGAAAGACGAGTGTCGCGTCGACAATGATGAGGTACCTTATCCTCCCAAGGTTTCAAATGAAGACATGCTCGCAGCGAGGATATCAAAGAAGAATGAATGGCGGTGGATACATAGAGAGCCAGTCGAGTAGCAGAGGACGGCCTCCACCAACTCGAAAACCACCGTCACCATAGCCGCGTTTAACCGCGCGCGAACACGGAATGCGGTTGGTCGCCAAGCTTCTGTAGGCTGTGGCCGTGGACGTTCATTAACATCTGACTAATTTGTGAGATGAAAAAAATACTGCTCATGGATCTTTCTTATCCCATTAACTTTCATGTGGCTAACAACCAACAATCTGTGATTAATCTTTTGAATACAGATCAAACTAAAGACATGAGAGCAATATGTTATCGTTGTAGACTATAACATAAACAATACAACACCATATTCAAGAAGTAGTGCCTAGGAGTGGTGGCATTGGCTACAAGTGAAAGGTTTCAAAGTTATAGGGAATTAGAGGTTCAGGGATTCTAGGTAGGGGATCCAAGACAACATGGCCGCCCGTTCATGACCTTTTAGCCTACAGGACAAGGGTTAAGTTCAGTACTGGCCGAACGCACAGATCGGCTGATCGGCGGGCGTTTCCCGCAGAAGACGCCGCCATGTCGGTGGTTCCACTTCATCGACAGGAACAGGAGGTGCACCATGTCCTAGTGCATGATCAACACGGGCGCAGACGGCCTAACTTCCCAAATGGAGTGCCAGCTCACACCGTCCCCAACCTCGATGCCACGCCTGAAGTGCGCGACGCGGCAACAGCCAAGTAGTATGTGGTGAGTTGCTTCAGAGGACCTCCGTGCCCTCCTCGACTGCCCCCCCCCCACCAACACCACCTATCCAAGGTCCTTATGTACTGCCGCAGCCGCCCACTCGTGTGTTGCACTGACCCCCCATGCTCCACCGCCTTCCTCCTCGCTTCTGCTCCCTGCACAACCATTGTTGTGGCACCTTGCATGGCTCCCGCCCTCACGCGTTCCCGGGATCCCCTCGGATGTGAGCGCGATGGAGATCCTAACGTGCGATCTGGCATCCTCTACGGCTGGCCGCGTCGATCTGTAGGGGTTGGGTTGGTGGAGAAGAGGAGGTGACGGCCACACATCACGTTCAACTGATGGCAGGCTTCTCCGACACTTTCCTCCAGGGCAGCAGACCTTGGGATTGGGGTGCGATCCTTTGTTGGTAGAGACCAGGCACGTCCGGCTGCAGCGGATCGACGACCTGTCTCCCTGATGGCACACAAAGTGCATCTAGGAAGAGGACGCGGTAACCGGGGAGAAGCACATGAGGAATACATGAGCGGCAATGGCCTGGTTAGGGTTCCGGAGCGCTCGGTGTTGCGAACAAAGGAGGCGCCATAGGATGCGCGGGACGGTGGTGGAGAAGGACATGTTAGGGCACTGGGTGCGTGTATCAAGAGGAAGTGCGAGGAGGAAGGAGGAATGTGTGGTGTACTTTTTTTAGGCCGAAACATGGAAAGAGGGGATTGCATACCTCATTACTCTCGGAAGAGATTGCAGCAAGAGGAAGACCTACGAAACGAACGAACAAAATGTACCATCACAATCACAGACTCCTTCTTTAGGAGTAGAGATTTTCTTAAAATTGGTTCTTTGTTTCTTAATTAATGTGATTGATCGATTTAAGGTAAGGCTAATTAATTTAGATTTGATCTTTAGAGATTGATCGTGATTGATTCTTTCACATAAAGAAATTACCAAATAACTTGCGCCAGCATGGAAAGTTTTGATCCATTCAGATTTTTTTCGTTGTGTGAGAGGGTGACGCGAAACTAAACCGGTGGGGTGGGGGGAGGGGACGAAAAAAACCCAGCGAAATAGAACGGTTGAAAGTGGTGGGACGAGAATAAATTGTGCATACTATTCAACCAACTCGGACATTAGGAGTAGAGATAACAAGCACACCATATTCTGTTCATACAGGTTGCAGAAACCCATCAATCGTTACTCCTTTTCGGCACCTTTCAGTGCTCCGCCTTGTACAGGTGCTAAGACTGCCATGTAGGTGAAAAATCCAATATGGCAAAGTAATTAAGAGGAGAGAGGTGCTTGTGATGACCCCGGGAAGGAACCATGCTAAGCGCGTGAACCTAGAGAAACACTTCAATGAAGAAAGCCCACCAATGTGTGATGAAGTTTAGTTGCTAAATCATTAAATGAAGAGGGCTTAGCTACAACAAGTTAAGAACCTGTTCATTGGGGGCTTTAGTTGCTAAGTTATTTAATATACTTAGCACCTTAGCATTGGAAGAAGCTGTGAAGAAGCTGTCCACAGAATCTGAGGATACGATAATCCGATTTTGCATCAGTTGTT